>NC_056739.1:1873893221-1874065721 GCF_019279795.1 Protopterus annectens
TATGGACATTAGAGTCTGTCCCTGTGGGTAGAGGGCCATACCCATCAATTGTGTAGAGCAGCACTGACTGGCAAGATGTATGCCAATATAGTGTGTGTTGTGTAATGGAAAGGATGTATATTACTGTGGCCAATAGTTGGTGGTGGAAGTAATGCCATAATGATAGACATGTGGGTTCCAGAGCCCACCACTTGCAGGACACTCAGGTTAACATGTATCGTAGCATGCTGAAATGCCATAGGTGTGTAATAGGCTTACCTGCAATCTGGCCCTATATATACCCCCCTTATGTTAGTCTGTGTCCATATGTGGCACCTGTCTGTATTGTAGCAAGGCAGAACAGTGCAGCTGTGCAGGAAGGAGAGTTAGAGATGTCTGAATGTACCCCATATATATAGGGATGTATATGTGTACACACACACACACATATATATATATATATATATATATATATATATATATATATATATATATATATATATATATATATATACATGTATGTCTACAGATATACAGATAGCCAAATGTAGAGATATATATATATAAACACATATATACAACATAATATATATCTACATATATATATATATATATATATATATATATATATATATATATATATATACATATATATATATATATATATATATATATATATATATATATATATATATATATATATATATATATATATATGCGTATGTCTACATATATACAAACACACACCCACACACATATGTATGCAGATAAATGTCCCCGATATTACCACCACAGCGCTGCATGCTATGTGTGAGGGAACAGTACACATAGCAATACACACAGATATGTACAGCTGTAGGTGTGTGCAACATGGACCGGTATGTCACATGTGAACCCCTTGTTGGGACCGCATTGCCCTTGTCTGTGAAGTAGGGAATGGGAATATGGGGAAGGATGTCCGGTATATTTGTGGAAGTGGTCCAGGTTGGTAGATATAGAGGACAGCCTACAGGGGTGGTATATGTCACATGTCATGGGTAAACACCCTGTATGATGTGTGTGGTCTGCGATGTGGAAGACCCATGGGCCCCATATGGAAACAATGGGAACAAGCCTCCCACCCATTGCTACTCAAAACAGCAGTCCCCGGTCCTGAAGGTGCCTGGCCTTGTGGCTGAGCAGGAGGAGCATGCGAAGCATGTGAATGTGTACTAGGTGCCTCAGGTTGATGTAGCACATCTCACAAGTGTCTGTGGAGCCCCCTATGGAACAGACCCTGGACCTGACCTTGGGTGACAGGATCATGTCTGTGTGTGCCCCTGTGGGAGGACAAAATCCCCTGAAGTGGCTCCACCCAAAGGTAGTGCTGGACCAGTAGATGAGGACGCCCCAGGGTGGGTCCCACATGTGATGTGGCCTGGTAACATGGCCAGATGTGGTTGGAGAGGTGGTTATGCAGGCAACTATTCCCTAAACATGCTATTGTTTCTCTGTTATAGAACATATGTGGGTAGTAATAGTATACACAATCCTGGAACATGTCCAACAGCATGCATAGATATCCCCAATAACGCAGAATGTCAGATGTGCAGTAATCACATAGCAAGCATACCACATGCATATATGGAACCATAGTGGCCCTGACAATGGCATGCAGGTGAAATAGTCTGTAACAGGCCAGCAATGATAGTGTCCACACAGGGAACATGGCTGCAAACTCATAATCCAAAGTGTGGTACAATACAATATATGTCCCACTGGTAGTTAAGCTGTAGCCATACCATTTGAGTTGTGTGAAAAGTTTGTTGTCGCTGATATGGTGGGGGGTGATATGTATTTAGAACTATGGTAACCTTGCTGAATGTGTTATTTAGACCTGTTTCCATCTTTATGTCTTTCAAGCAAGATGTCCCATGTCCACCTACGTGCATACTCAGCAGCAGAAAATGATGTTGTGCTGAACTATCTTGTCCAGCACTACCTTATCCTGTTTGACACGGCCATCCAGGAGCATCAAGAGGGGACTGCCCTGTGGAATGATCTAGTCCACAGGGTCAATGATGTCGGCCTGCATAACCGCAGTTATGAGCAGGTACGGCATCATTGTTCTGACCTGCTTCTCAATGCCCGTCGGCATGCTGCTGCAGTCCAGGGGATCACCTTGCAATAGGGGGGGTTCATGCCATCCTGACACGTGTTGAGGAGCTACTCAGCAGCCTCGTAGCACCTGCCCGTCCGCACACCCAACAACTGGCAGATACCATTGTGGAGGTGGGTGCTACCTACACACTGGCTGAGGACCATGCAGGTTAGGCCATAGGGCACATCTGTAGACCACTTTTGTGTATGCTTCTGCATCTGTAGAGGTAGATCATGTATATCTGACATGTCATATATATAGTTTGTTGCTGCATAGTAGTAATAAACAAATGTGCATAAATGGTAGTATTGTGGACTTTTACTGTTGATGTGCCATAATGCTGCACCCACCCTGTAGCAATACCACAGCTGTGGCCACTGACATTGCATCTCTCACACTCTTATGTAGGGCCTTCTGGTATACCACCAAGGCAGCAGCTTGTAATTGGTGAGTATGGTTTATGTTGATGCTTGCCAATACAACGGGCTTGTAATGGCTATGGTATATTCCATGCACACATGTTACACACCTAACCTTAATGCGTGCTGTACATGTTCACATATTGTTGCTGTTAAATGCACTGCATCACAGTAATAGGGTATTGGATAGGTATGTCAGACACTGCAAGATAACCAACATTCTGTCATTGCATAATATGTCCACAGGGATTAACATAATGGTGGGACACATGGCCTACAGTAGGGACATGTGTGAAACATCATCCTTATACAGTGCAACAACAGTGTACATACCAGTATTACAATGGCAACTGTTACAGATCTACACTATGGCATTACATATTACTGTGGTCCACATTATTAGCTGGGACTAGGTTGTAAAACCTGGTGCTCAGTGTATGGGACACTACAAACTGACACACATGTGTAGGCCATACTTGTCAAGCATCTGCAAAAAGGCTGAAGGTGGGGAGGGTGTGTCAGCATGACACACCAGTGCACTGCAGCAGGATGCTAAGAATGGCTGTATCTGCACACAGTCAGGTTCAGGAACTGTGGCAGATGTTACCCTACCCCCACAGCAATAGTGACAGCAGTGTGTGAACACCAAGGGATGTGCACATGAGTAGGCCTTGCAATCATGCAGAGTTGGGGGACATGTGTAGGGCAGGCTGACCATACACTGGCAAACTCAGATGATCCATGCTAGTATACCCCTGCCAAGAATAGTGACTGCTGTAGTACACATAACAATAGGTGCAGCAAACCGTCATGATAAGGGCGTGCACAAATATGCACTGACAGAGTGTATGCATCGTGGTCAGCATCCGCACACCTAATACATTTCATAGACACTGCATGTGAATGTACAGGACATATGTCATATATCAGGCTCATGTACTGTTAATATATGCAGTGATGTGGTCCCACGGCAGATCAAGGAAGAGTGTGTCATATCAATAAGGGTGTGTACATTCCCCATAGCCATGATATGGTTTGACGGTTGTCAGTGTAATAGAAGGAGAGTGTAGTCTGGTACATGAGGTACCAAGATGATATGTTCTTCCTTCTAAAAGGGGATGAGGAACATGCATGAAGATTAGTTGAGATTATGACATCATCACTAATTTTTTGGAGTTCACTTTCCAATTTGATGAACAGTCAATTAGCTTTCTGGACATATGGCTCTGGAAAGATACAGCTTTCAATAGATATGCCACACACATCTTTAGGAAGCCTACATATTCTAATTATTTCTTGCATTTTGAAAGTTGCCACGCTTTCTATCAGAAGAGAGCTGTAGTCAAGGGGCAAAAAGTTAGGGCTTCGAGAATGATCTCTAGTAATGAGGATTTTTTCATAGAATGTGAAAATCTTAGGAATATGTTTATAAAATATGCTTATCCAAGTTCCCTTATAGATGATTTAATTAAAGAAGTTAGCCATAAGAGAGAAACTGGCCATTTTAAGCCTCTCTTGTCCAAAGGGTACAGTGACATGGATGAAATCTCACTTTTACCTATCTCTTCAGTACTAGTAGGGAAGTAGGGAATAATTATGTCACTAGTTTCCTGACACAATTCTCAATGGATGCCTTTAATCTGAGGAAAATTTTGGTTACCAACTGGAATTTCATGGTTGAGGATCAAATCACCATGGAAAGTTTGGGTACTGGCCCCATGGTGACATACAAAAGTGGGGCGAATTTTAAAACTTTGTTTGAAACCCATAGCAAACACCCCAAATCCAACCAGGGCATGCACAAATGTGGACGTTGTCACTATTGTAAATATATTCATGTAGGGACATATGTTTCTATTAGAGGTAGAAAATAAACTATAAAAAGCTGGTTTAATTGTGAAAGCCAAGGCATAGTATATCTAGCTACCTGTCTCCAATGTTCGGCCTTTTATTTGGGCAAAACAGAACTCCCTTTTAAACAAAGAATATATGAACACATGTATTGTATATCTAGAAATACCATTACCAATGCTTTGGCTAAACACATTATTGATTTTCAGTCACATTATTTTCAATTTACAATAGTAGATCAAGTCCCCAGAACTGTTAGGGGGGGGTCCTTGGAATCTCAAATTAGAAGAGCGGGAACTTATTTTGACAACTGCAGACTGATGCATATGCGTATCCTGGTTTGAATGAAAAATGTTCAATCAAATGTTTATTAAAACTAAAGTCACTAGCCAGATGAGAACCTTCAGAATATAAAAGGTGTGGTTTCTTGAGATTCAGTCTTTAGTATTAAGAAGAGTACTACAAATGTAATTCCAATAATATTTCCGTGTGTTTTCAAAATTTCAAGTTTCAAACTTCCTTGTTACCGTGGACATGGTAATTACTGTGTAACTGACACCTGCATAATGCTCTTTTTGCTGAGCAGTGTATTTTATGTTTAGTAGGTTGCATGGTTTTATTTTCCAGGTGTACCTTTAAATATTAACAAGGTATTCAACAGTGAATTTGTTTTAATTGAATAATGGGTCCTAAATGGGCTGATTGAAGAATTTGTGATGCTTTTTAAACAGAGAAATGTAGGGAAAAAATATGTCTGAAGAAGTATAAGCATTTGCTATACGAAAGCGCTAACAATAAATTGGATTGTGGTCATGTCAGCTTGCCTATTTTGTTGTTTATTCAGTGTAATAGTATTGGATTGGTCATACATGGTCTGCTGATATTGAGATCTGTAAAACAGATAGGCAGTCACAAAAGACATCTGTCCACATATCATCCCAGGTATGTGTCGCTGAAAAACATAGGGGCTACGAGCATTAGAGCAGACATAACTGACACAGTACTACACATTCAGCAATGGGTTGTACACCTGTGAGGTTTGGTGCACAGTACATAGCAGGGTGCAGAACAGGTGCACAGCAATACTGTGTACATGGCTGCAGTGTTTTCCAGGGGAAGGGGTATCACCTACTAACACAGCCCATGCATCACACACATGTATACTGTTACTAGCATGGTTTTGACTATAGCTGCACTGCATGCTGTTGTGTATCATATGTTATGCATCTTGACAGATGGGTAATGGGAGGACTGTGTGTACTATCTCTTTGCAACCTCACCTGTGTGTGTGTGTGTGTGTGTGTGTGTGTGTGTGTGTGTGTGTGTGTGTGTGTGTGTGTGTGTGTGGTTATTTTATCTGTAGGTTCAATCTGTGGAGTGGAGGGAGGTTGATGCATGTAGGATGTGTGTGTGCATGTAAGTTTGTGTGGGTGTCTATGTATTCCACGTGTGATTGTGGGGTTGTTCATACAGCAGTACTTCCCTTAGGAATCGTGCAGTACATGGACATGGACTGACACATGACACATTAGGAATACTTGTCTGATATGCAATCATAGGACAGCTGATAGTATAATAAGGTCTGTAGCATGGAACATGCATTGGGAAGGAAATTAGACACCAGGTATACCCTTAATATTGCATTCAGCAGAGAGGTGAATGACAATCCACGTATGCAGCACTACTGATGCATTGGAGAATTACTAGACAACACCAGGGAGTGTACCCATATATTACAGTTGTCACATGATAGGTTGATTGAGCAGCATATCTGGCATGTACTGAGCAATACTTACACATGACACTCCAGCGTGTGACATTATGGAGTGAATGTAGTAGCCCCTCTCATATAGGGGCCATGCTCACGATGTCCGGACATGCACAGGGTGAACACTGAATGACAGCAGTAAGGCTATGCAAAACCTACTCCACTCAGGTCAAGGAGGTAATGGAGTAACAGGTCTTGTGTTGTGATCACTCATCTAGGCATTTAGAGGAATGATATGTTAATGAGTGCTATTAATGAGTGTATGTTACCAAGTGTGATGAAGGATGGGGAACGTATGGGAATAAATGTTGGACTGTCTGTAAAATCATGGACAGGTAGGTATTAAGCTGGAATGTGTGTGTGTGTGTGTGTGTGTGTGTGTGTGTGTGTGTGTGTGTGTGTGTGTGTGTGTGTGTGTGTGTGTACTGTTATGCAATGCTGTACAGGTCTTAAAGTGATTTCTTGTTTTCTCCCACAGGTGGCGAGGTGGGTCATGGTCCCTCCTGCATGTAATTGGATGTTGGTGTCTATACAGACACCAGAGATGATGATAGTACTGTTTAGGCACAGGTGGGGTTGTCAGGGACCAAAACTGCACATCAATAGACATCCCCTTTTAAGCCACCCCAACCCTGCACACAGTTTCAGTGTCTATACATACCCCATCACCAGTGGCCATAGCAGAGGGACAGATGGTGGTTTGTGGCAGTGCACATGAGAGTGTGGTATCCATGTCTACTGTGTCTGGTCACAGCAGGCATAGCCAGATGTCTGGCAGGGCACCACATAGGAAGATGTACCAGGGTGCTCACAGTAGGGCCACTGGTCATCATGCCCCTGGCAGAAGCGCCACAACTGGTACCACCAGGCACATGTTTAAGGCAGTCATGGGGGCAAAAGCACATATGGAACTGTATACCAGGCAGGGCCTGAGGCTGCAGAGGGCTGCTCTCACATCTGCAAGTGACAACTTCCACGAACTGTCTGGTGCCCTCCGTGCTCATACCGAGGTCATGTATAAACAGTTTGGTGAGATGGTGGGCCTAATCAACTGTGGTTTATCCATGCTTGAACATGTGTTGGGAGTGCGGCGATGGCCACGTGGACATAGGCCAGCAACACCAACAGCTGGCAGTCAATGTGGCTGTGCTAGGACACCAAGGTTCTCCCATAGTGGCAGTACCAGCCCCAGCACTGCAGGGGTGGAGCTGTCCACACCACACCACAGCAGGCCATGTGCACGTGGTCCTGGCCAGTCCCAGGATGGACCTGTTTCCAGCGGACATCTGTCATCATCAGGGGAGAGTAGCACATCATGGCCTGTACCTGGATGTGCCCATGGCACCCCTGTCAGGCACAGCCAATGTGTCCATGGCCAGAGATGGTGAACTGCACACCCTGCCAGGTAAGGTCTGCAGCTGTCCAAAAAACACCTGTATAGGGCAGTCACATGGCAGAACTGTGTGCATGCATACCCACACACTATAAGAACACACCTTGGGCAACCCCATACCTACACACACTACATCACCATGCCCAGTTTAACTAATTTCACCCCTCACCCACGCACATGGTGTCAAATGTATGGTGCACCCTCGGTCTCTAGCAAACCAACAACAAACCCTGTGCATATGATGATACTTGTGCCGAATCCCTGTCATTCATAACATCGATGCAGAGACAAGCTAATATGGTTCTGATGCAGAAGGTGACTGTACTACAGTGTACCAATGTACTGCAGTGTAACATGTTGTCAAGAGTAATGTTTATTGCATAGATGTCAAGTAGTGTAGCTGTCCAGCAATGATGCATTATGGCTGTTAGTAACACAGGGTGACTGTGGTCTCCATAATGTTATCCATTTGTGTTGTAGGTGTATATGTGTCAGCAGGAGGATGGTTTGCAGTCATACTCCACAAGGGTTATGGCACTGTGGTAACACCATGGCTGTGACATATCTGGGGTAGAGTTGAACACATGTCACAGGTTTGTATAACAGTTATTGCCTGTGCCACATGGCCAGTTGACCCACTGGGACATGTATAATCAGCAACCTGATGTAAACCCATCTACATACATGTACACACTTACTTGGCAACACTGGGACTGGACCCCTGCCTAGGTATGTAGTGCTACTGAACTGTGTAGCTTTCATTGCACACACCACATAGTGTTTAGGGTGAGGTGTGTTCCAGGTTACATGCAGAACATCCCCAGACATGTACAGTATGGTAATGGGGGATGTAATGGCTGTATATGGACAATGCATAGTGTGACATACGATCATATGCACATTAACAGGCACATAACAAGCAGACACATATCTGAGAGACCTGGGCCTATCAATGCTAACTTGTCCATATGTCCAGTGTATTACAGGTAGGTGCACACAGCACATGCATAACTGGGCTGGATTGCAATATCAGTTACCTGTATGGTTGATGGTGACAGTGGTCAGCATAAAGTGGTACATGGGACATATACCAGGTGGACCATGGTGTAATGACAGTGTACACAGGACCTACATCCCACAGTGGATATTGTACTCACTGGAACCCATGATGACAATCTGACATACCCACCATCACACATTGCCCGCAACTGAGATAGAACCCATTGTATATCCCAACAGTGCTACTACAGGGATATGCATCTAATGCACATGCCACAGCCATAGTAGGGTGTTGCATTGTCATGCTTCACCTATGGGCAGCAACAACACTATCCATACTACTGTGTGGCAATTCGTATTGTAATAGGAGTATGTGGCCTCGGAATGCTGTACCCTACAGATATACAGACATGCACACATACACAAACTTGCCAGAACTCAATGGGTATCCCATGCCTATGAACTCATTTGTACAACACTGTTGTGATTGTACTGCTAGGCTCATGTAGCCATTAGAGAGAGGAGCGTAACAGTGTGTATGTAATATCCGATACAGCAGCAGCCACATCTGACTATGGCAAAGGGTGTTGAGGTGGTTGTGAAGGCCCTCGTGGAATTCCCAACTACAGGTGTACTAACACACAGGCATTGCTATCCTCAGTAATGCACACGTACACATGCATCAGTAATGGGGCATCTCTGCAAGTGGTCATAGCTGTGCACCTGGCTATTGTCCATGGAGAGATGGGTTGTGTAAGGGATGTGTGCACAGTGGTATCATGCCACCTGCCATGTGCCAACAGGCAATCTATCACCAGAAACCACTGTGGTGACCCTCAGGGTGAGAGTGATATGCATCAGCCATTCCTCTGAGTGCCTCCTGCAAATGGCCACTGAGATGATCCAGTTGATATGTATGCAACATGTATTACAACACATGCTTAGTGTCTGTGATGGAGACCTGTACCAAAGCATGTTCTGTTGACTGTGGTAGTGTAGTGGAGGTACCCATGGCATGTGGTGCGTATAGGGTATTGTCCCCTATATGTGCCAGTTATTACACATCTGGGCAGACATATCAGTGCCAATCAAGTACAGGTTGTCTGTACATATCTAAGCTGGATACCTGCCATCTGCACATCTGTACAGGGACTGACAGAGATCAGCTTGTCAAGTTACTCTGCAGTAGGATGAATGTGTCAATAGAAAGATGTTTGACAACAATATGTATGCCATTACTGCATGCTGGAAGGCTGACGTGCTGTAAAGATGATAGTCTACAGTTACATTCCACATTTCAAATCATTATCCAGTAGGGGATATATACTGTGACACAGCTCACACACCACGAACATGACAGTGAGGCCTCAGAGTCCAGCTATGCCTGCAGGTGTGCTTGTTGTCAGTAATACATTTAGCACTCTACTCTTGCCTGGGAAAGCACTGTCAACAGTAGTACCACCATGATACAGTACATGCCAGTGTGACAGCATGTACCCTGGGTTACTACCCCTGTATGTAACACATTCACATGGATAACAGTGCTGTACAGGTCTTATATACTTGTGTGTCCCAGACATGATACTCGCACCCATTGCAACTGTAATGACAGCACATAGATGCATGCATTGTACATGGCATTATGTACACTTATTTTAGATGTCATTACCCTGCTATGTTATCAGACTGGGTAGTGAACACTGGTTACCAGGACTAAGCCATGCTTAGCAGGTGTCAGCATTGCTGCAATATAACAGCTAAGCAAATCTGTGCACTGGTAAGTGAAGCCTACACTGTGTAAGCGCCCATACAGTTAAGCGTAGCTTAGCACCACTTAGCTTCATGCAAACCCGCTTAATGCTGCTCAAAACTGCCTTAACCACTCTCTATCCAACAGCTCTTATTCTGTCCAGCAAGAAAATACACAGCCCTTGAACCCAGGACCCTGTACACTATAGTCACAACAGTTAACCACTACTGCGTGACCACTGTGAAGACAGTTGTTGTTTTTCCAATATATCTGTCACTAAACATTTTGAATAGTATTGAATAATTGCTTTGACTTCCACAGTTACATAGTACTTGTTATTGATATTACTGTTGCATCACATATGTTATATCAAAATGTACACATATCAGTTAAATACAGTGAGATACATCTGGGAAGGTATACACAACCGTGATGTTTACACATGACAGGAATAAGGATATATACCTATACATATGTTGATATATGTCTACATGTACATACACATGTATATTCATACATATGTCTGTCTACACATTTGTATAGTGCATCATATATATGGCCATTTGCAAATCTCTTTGTAGATACATACATACATATATATATATATATATATATATATATATGATTTATATATATATATATATATATATATATATATATATATATATATATATATATATATATATATATATATATATATACACACATACACAAATATGTTTAACATATGTCCAGAACATGGAGTGGAGTCCTACCCAATATTCCCAACCTTTTAGTGCAAGGGGATGTCATGCATGTATTGCATGTATATATAAGTAGACTGTTGCTACTGTAATAGGGGTTGTCTTAACCGACATGTTGTGTGTGGGAGGTCACATCTGCTTTTGACATGTGCACCATTGGCTACTGACAGACATCCTAAGGACATCATAGTACAGTACCACTGCTAGCACAGTAATGATCATGTGGACTACAGCAGAGATATGACCAAATATATGAAGAAAGTCTGGCACTCTGTGGTCAGTCCAGAGGAGTACAGATATCCCCTTTATGTGAGAAATGTGGACCATGCCTCCCAGTGTGGATGTTAATAGTCATGTACATGGGTATATCACATAAATACTGGACTACATATGCCCACATAGTTTATGCATGCACACACGCCAGTCTGTCCTGACATAATACCTAGTGGTGCAGAGGTCACATGGCCACATACTACACAGTAGTTAGTGACATACATCAGTACAGAATCCCACTGCTTTGTCAGAAATACACAACAGTTATGGTGGCCTGGCAGCAGTATGTCTTGCAAATAACTGGACATAACAGCACACTGGGTAATTACACTAGGCTGCTAGGCATGTCACAAAGTACTGGCAAACTACAGGCAGATTGCCACACCACTGGACTACATTTTGTATGGGGGAATACACATGTACCTGCGATTATAGCAGGCTGTACACGCATGTCACAGCACAGAGTAACAGACACCTGTGAGAAAGTGCATACCCACAACCAATGTAACACAGCCACAGCCACATATGGTACACAAGTTAATATGATGCTATATGGACTGTCTGAAAAACACCATCCTCTTTTGTGCCACTCACACACTAAACCTACATACACTGGGTCATGACACAGTGTGGTCCGATGGCTGTCTGTGGTATGGGACATGTGTGTGTCTGGCCCTATAGACATGTGAGCCAATTGGGTACCATACACTGAAGAAGCATCTAACATCAGATAGAACAAGACCAAGAACAATGGCATCTACCGCAGTCTGTACACAGCCCAAGGTACGTATGCGCAATACACATACTGTTGACAATCACCGTAATTACACAGACCCCAGTATTGTACACACAACCACAGAATGTCCAAGTTATGTCCTCAGAAACAACCCCTACTATACATAACATGTATAGCAGTCTGATAACTGACTGGCTTGTTATCAGGTATGATGTCAATAAATAACGGTGTACAGAACATATGCACCTCTTACTGCATGACATATGTACAAAGGTTGACAGACTTGTGGCTGGAGCTACGGACACTGCCCCAATATTGACATGTTGCTGTGATAACCTTATACATTTACTGTCATAACAGGGTTTGTTGTGACATATGTCCTATGAGGGATATGAAGTCAGTAACTCTCATGGCTGTCACTATGTACTGACTGCAATCCTCACACTATGCTTCTGCAGTTCTCAGATAGGTGTTCTGTGAGTAAAAGAAGAAACAAAAGGCTCCAGACACTGCCCAGTCTGCAGATGACCCTACAGATGGGAGTTTCCTCAAAAACATAACACTGTCATGACAGGTACTAAAACATGTAGACCAGCCATATCTACACACACCCTGTTAAACCAACATTACTCCAAATGCAGAATAGCAACACTTACATTCTGTAGTCATGTCTGGCACATCCCCCTCCTGTCTGTTGGCCTGTTTCCACTGTGTATGTTGTTAGAGGTAAATCCCAAAACCATCTGTAATGCTGTTTGCCAAACACCAGACCTAGGTCTTGCTCACAGTGAATGAAAAGGCCCAACACCAACACGATGTTCCTAGATATTGGAGTGTGTTTTCATGCAATTGGCTATGGGAATGTTACCACAGCTGTTCCACATGCAATCAGCTAGAGGAGGACTGCAATTCATGCAGAGACCATCGGCTGATCGTGAGCATCACTTACAAAACACAAGCTGCTGCCTAAGCAAAGCAGGTGTACTTTTCCACATCCACCAGAGAGGGAGTGAGAGAGGCAGACAGAGACAATGTAGGTCAGGGAGGTGGGAGAGTAAAACCTAAGCATGTTTGTGTCACACACCTACCAGTACAGGGTTTCAATCCCCTGAATGTGTATTGCGATCACATGTCTATGCAGTTATTGCATGTGTCACATAGCTTAGATGGTGGGGAGCTGTCTAATGGTATATGTGATGGTGAGTGACATTTGCAACAGTAATATAGTAGCGATATGGTAGGCGTAGTACATGTGCCTGTCCACATGAACAGGCAAAGGGCATGTGAAGTTGTCTGAAATCAGACAGCATGCTTCAGTAGGCCAATGGGAGTTGTAGTGAGTGTGAATGTGGTCAAAAGCATCATACACCACACACACAGACACAGGGTGCCAGTACTGACATGCATAGGTGCATTGCTTCATGGGTGTGTAGTGGTTGACTGGGCCAGAAGGCTATACAAGGATAGGTGAAGGGTATATCTTGGCATCAGGCCACATGACAATAGTCTGCAGTGTGGCTCAGGGGTGTAGTGTCTGGATTGGCCCACACAGGTGGGTATTGTATTCACCATTCAGTCACCCGGGTTACTATTGTGTGTGACCAATGCTGTGCAATGCTTGCCATGTATGTGTTCTATAGTCCATGACATGGACGGTGTCTTGGATGTGCATATGTCCCACATGCATGTACAATGACATGTGGAACTGTACCTGGGGTGTCTGGCTCATGTTGTGTACACAGATTATCATCAGATGTGCCAGTCCTGGCCTCATGTGGCGGGAACGGGAAATGAACACCAGGTCGACCCTGCACATACACTGATAGCATGATACAGGTATTCCCTGGTGTCAGTGGCATCTGTCCATACAAGGCATGTGTTAAGACATGGTGTGTCTTTTGTGGGTCACATTTGATGGCACCACAGTTGTTGCAGGTGTCCATTGGGGAACATAGTAAAGGTGCACTGTCTGCAATTACATGTCTATTGTACTGATGGACAAGAGTGCCATGCCCTCTGTAGTCCACTGCAATCACACCATGGTTACTATCTGTGAACAATATGCAGGGTACTACCAACATAGCAGTTGTTGCCTCGGCAAGTATGTTTGTGTATGGGACATGGGTTGAGAGTGTTCTCTGGGTAATACAAGGGTTGCTTACTTTGTTCACCAGGCCTTTATGTCACATGTAGGGGTATGGATTGGCTCCCCAGCTTCTCAGCTATTTGAGATCTGTTATCCTTGTAAGGTGGACATTGTGACATATAATAGGGCCACCATATAAGAAATTTGCAAACCCACTCCACAGTGAGTCCAGTTGTTACATACTCACAACCACCCCCACACAGGATATGAATGAAAAACACAAACACACACACTTGCCATTGTCTGGGATTAGAGCTCCTACCTAACTAGTTTATCACACTACAGCATTATGCAGTTGTAGGATGATCCACCGTGATTAATTGACTACTCCTTCCCCAAAGGTGTATTTCACTGGGAATGACATCAACAGGCTTGCCAAAGAAGGTCAATGGAGGTTGTAGTTACTGTGAATGGCCTCAAAAGCATTGCTCCCTACACAGGAAATCAAACATCTACACTTGCAATGTCTGGGAATAGAACCCTTACCAAACTATTATATCACACTACAGCATTACGCTGTTATAGGACATGCCATGGAGATTACTGGAGTCCTCCTTCCCCAAATGTGTATTTCACTGGGAATAACATCAGCAGGCTTGCCAGAGTAGGTCAATGGAGGTTGTAGTGACTGTGAGTGGCCTCAAAAGCATTGGACCCTACACAGACAAGCAAACACACTTGCCATGTTGGGGAATAGAACCCCTACCACACTCCTAAATCACAGTACAGTATTACACTGTTATAGGATGCACCACAGAGATTACTGGAGTACTCCTTCACTAAAGGTGTATTTCCCCAGGAATGACATGAGCAGTCTTGCCAAAGTAAGTCAGTGGAGGTTGTAGTGACTGTGAATGGCCTCAAAAGCATTGCACCCTACACAGACAAACAAACACACACACAAACATCCACACTTGCCATGTCTGGGAATAGAACGCCTACCACACTACTGTTTCACACTACACTGTTATAGGACATGCCTCAGAGATTACTGGAGTTCTTCTTCCACAAAGGTGTATTTCACTGGGAATGACATCAGCAGGCTTGGCAAAGTAGGTCAATGGAGGTTGTAGTGACTGTGAATGGCCTCAAAAGCATTGCACCCTACACAGACAAACACACGCACACAAACATCCACACTTGCCATGTCTGGGAATAGAACCCCTACCACACTACTTTCTCACAGTTCACTGTTATAGGACATGCCTCAGAGATTACTGGAGTCCTTCTTCCCCAAAGGTGTATTTCAAAGTGAATAACATCAGCAGGCTTACCAAAGTAGGACATTTGAATTGTAATGAATGTGACTAACCTAAAAAGGAATTGTCCCTACACAGACAGAGACACACACACAAACAGAGTCCATGTTTGAGATTATAACTCCTACCTAACTAGTTTATCACACTAGTGCATTACTGAATTATAGGATGTGTCACATAGATTACCGGGCTACTCCTTCCCCAAAGGTGTATTTCAAAGGGAATGACATCAGCAGGCTTGCCAAAGTAGGGCACTTGAATTGTATTGTGTGAAACTAGCCTAAAAAGCATTGCTCTCTACACAGACAGAGACATGCACACACAGTTGTCATGTCTGGGATTAGAACTCCTACCTAACTAGTTTATCACACTACTGCATTACACAGTTATAGGACATGCCACAGAGATTACTGGGCTACTCTTTTCCCAAAGGTGTATTTCAAAGTGAATGACATCAGCAGGCTTGCCAAAGTAGGGCATTTGAATTGGAGTGAGTGTGACTAGTCTAAAAGCATTGCTCCTTAAACAAACAGAGAAACACACACTTACTTGCCATGTCTGGGATTAGAACTCCTACCTAGCTAGTTTATCACACTATGGCATTACACTGTTATAGGACTCGCCACAGAGATTATTGGGTTACTTCTTTCTCAAAGGTGTATTTCAAAGTGAATGATATCAGCAGGCTAGCCAAAGTAGGGCATTTGAATTGTAGTGAGTGTGACTAGCCTAAAAAGCATTGCTCATTACCCAGACAGAGACACACAAACACACACACAGTTGCCATATGTGGGATTAGAACTCCTATCTACCTAGTTTATCACACTACAGCCTCACACCAATATAGGACAAGACACAGAGATTACTGAACTATTGTTTCCCAAAGGTGTAGTTCAAAGTGAATGACATCAGCAGGCTCGCCAAAGTAGGGCATTTGAATTGTACTGAGTGTGACCAGCCTAAAAGCATTGTTCCATACACAGATGGGGACACACGCCCACACAGTTACCATGGCTGGGATTAGAATGCCTACCTAACTAGTTTATCATACTACAGCATTACACAGTTATAGGACACACCACAGAGATTATTAAGCTATTTCTTCACAAAGGAGTATTTCAAAGTAAAGGACATCAGCAGGCTTGACAAAGTAGGGCATTTGAATTGTAGAGAGTGTGACTAGCCTAAAAAGCATTGCTCCCTACACAGACAGGGACACACACACACACACACACACACACACACACACACACACACACACACACACACACACACACACACACACACACACACACACAGTTGTTATGTCTGGCATTAGAACTCCTACCTAACTTAGTTATAGGAAACACCACAGAGATTACTGGGATATTTTTCCCAAAGGTGTATTTCAAAGTGCATGACATCAGCAGGCTTGCCAAAGTAGGGAATTTGAGTTGTAGTGAATGTGACTAGCCAAAAAAGCATTGCTCCCTACACAGACAGAGACACACATACAGTTGTCATGTCTGGGATTAGAACTCCTAACTAACTAGTTTATCACACTACAGCTTTATGCAGTTATAGGACACGCCAAATATATTACTGAGCTACTCTTTTCCCAAAGGTGTATTTCATAGTGAATGACATTAGCAGTCTTGCCAAAGTGGGGCATTTGAATTGTAGTGAGTGTGACTAGTCTAAAAAGCATTGCTTCCTACACAGACAGGGGCACACACACACACACACACACACACACACACACACACACACACACACACACACACACACACACACACACACACACTCACACACACACACACACACACACACACATACAATTTCCATGGTCTGGGATTAGAAATCTTACTCAAGTAGTTTATTACACTACAGTATTATACATTTATAAGACACGCCACAGAGATTACTGGGTTATCCCTTCCCCAAAGGTGTATTTCACAGTGACTGACATCAGCAGGTTTGCCATAGTAGGGCTATGGGGAGGGCAGTGTGTGTGCATGGGCCATAAACCATTCATCTAAAGGTAGACACACCACACTCAGGCACACACAGGTTTATATTCTGCAGGTACTTGTATGTAACTGCTAGATGACTACTGCCTTATACAGTTATGTTGCACAGCTAGCACTAGCACCATAGAGTTTTTGATGCTGAAGGACACCAATTGCTAATTTCTATGGTGAGTGACATTTATACATCATGTGGTTGCAGCCATTTGGCTGTGTGCTGGTTGGAACAGTCCTCATGATGGAAGGCTCTTTGTCATTGTCACTCTCTTCCACACATCTATGTATGTGTACTTTTGGCATATTATAGTGTGTTGTCCTTGGATATATGTGTGTATTCCTATCCAATGTGAATGCAAAGCATGACTGGTTCATACTGAGGAGTGTATGAACTAACATCTTCAGCTGTCTGATATGTATGGTCCACTGTTGTTGGCACACATGGGCTTCATTTGTTTGTGTGTGAGCATGCCCAGTATGACCTTTCAGTATGTTGTTGTTTGACATTGCCTTCATTTCTCTGTGTGTGTGAGCATGCCCAGTATGCCCTTCTGTACTGAATGTGTGGATTCATTCCAGGTAGATTGTACTCCGGTGCAGACGTCTACACCTACAACTAGCAAATTGTTTCTGCAGGGTATCTGTGGATCATTTGGCAATATGGGGTCAAACTGTGCAAGGGATAGTTGGTACTGTAGGTGATTGTGCGGGTCTTCCTGAATTAACAGAAACTGCAAATGACTGAGAGCAAGATAACTGATACTGGAAGATCAACAACAGAGAAGACTGACAGTTAAGAATCCCAGTGCTGAGAACACCAGCATGTTAAGGTAAGTGTGCAATAGGGACGGATGTCAGAGTCAGGGTGTGGGTAAGGTAAGTGTGTGATAGTGACGGATTTTAGGTTTAGGGGCGGGTTACGTGAGTTAGGGTTAGGGTGCGGGTAAGGTAAGTGTGCGATAGTGATGGGCTTAAGGGTTAGGGGTGGATTAAGTGAGTTAGGGTTAGGGTGCCAGTAAGGTAAGTGTGCGATAGTGACGGACCTTAGGGTTAGGGTTTGGGTTAAGGTTAGTGCATATATAGCTGTTTATGTAAGGTTTAGTGTAGGTTTGTAAGGTTTTTGGTGTACTTGTGTTGTGTGTGTGTGTTTTTTGGGAAAGTTATTCATTTTGTTGATTGATGGGATTGTGGTTTGTCGGGTATGTGAAGTTTCGTGTTTTTGAACTTTAGGTTTTGATGTGTCGGTTATTTCGTCATCGGTGTTTTGGCGTGTCGGTGTTATCAGGTAGACTCGTTGTGTCTGCGCTGCTTCTGCTACACGGTACTGGTGTTAGCAGAGATAGTCAGACATGTGTGCTGTTATACATTGTGATGTTTTATGTCCTCAAGTACTGTCAGATAGATATTTTTGCTCGCAGTGATGTCCTGGGGAACACAGTGTGAATGCAGCTGTGTCAAGTATTGTGGTCAAATGCCTACATATTCCTGGAAAGTTATGCCATTCTGGAGGGGGAGGTGCAGACACTTGCTGCTGGGTCGGTGTAACCAGTTAAGTACCTTGGTACAGTGATGGCAGAGGATCCCATACTTGTACATCCATCGACGTGACAGTATGGCCTTATCTTGCTGTGGCAATACCTCACAGCTATACAGATTCACACTGGTTACCCAGAGGCAGGGGTTATAAGTCAGGACTTTACCCCTATTGTGGTGTACGGACATGTTTGTAGCCACCCATTTTTGTGTTTGCAGCCAGGGATAGTATGTGCACATGGCTGTGTTTCGGACTTTGCATATTCCATGCTGCCCATGCTCCTACCCCCCATTATCCTATCCTCTTGCATACATTATGCAAACATTCTCTGCTACTTTCAATATAGTTATCACCTCATCACAGTTATGTTTTGGTGTTGGTCAACAGTTCATGCAGTGGGACATGGTGGACATGTTACTGTGGTTAGTCTACATGGCCTTGCATATGGGTTATGTGAAGTGTGTTATGTTGTTATTTGGGTGTCCATGACATAACATACGTTGGCAGTACGGTTGAGACACAGGCCTTTGGCAGAGGCCTGTTGACCATTTGGTGATGCTGCAGGCCAGCTGTAGCAGTCTTTTGCATTCTGTCAATCCTACAGTACCAGACTGCCATACAGTATATTCCCTTGGGGTGACAGGTTAAGTGTGCTAGGTGTTCATGCCAATACTTTCTATCAGTATTGATCAGGTGGTGTGGATGCTGGCAGGGTGCTGCTTACAGCTAGGAATACACCTGCATGGGAAATCTGCACTGCACGCTGCATTCTTTCGCTATTGCCAAACACAGGTAGGTGTCATATTGTACCCATTCCCAACAGCAGGGATAAGACCGGAGAGGTACCTGTGGGTGGTGGTTGGGTGAGCTGGGTGCATGTGTGCTATGGACACTACTTGCATCTGACTCACAGATATGCATGGGGCGTTCCAGTTATTCTGGCTTGTGCAGGGACATCAGCTGTTTCTCAATACATCAGTCCTATCACCTTTGTGATCTGCAATTGTCTGGCCAGACAACATAGGTATTCCTTACTACAAGCCCAGAATAATGTGATGCATACCTGTATGTACAATTCCAAAGGTGTGTCCATTTCACGGTTACACATTATACACTGTATGTCTGGGGTACTTTTCCCTGTGTACTGCTTGTATATCTAGCCCAACAGTCATGCCATTTCCATCTTTCAGATGATGACACATATTACCACCATACCTTTACAATGGCTTACTGCTAGAATGTATTATACTGGGGAGCATTGTCTTTGGCACTGCAGTTGTGAGGACTTAGCCCTGCCATTGGTAGTAGTAGGCAATGGCCACCAGGTCAATCCTCAACATACATACATACTGACCACTCTCACACAATATGATACGCACACCAACCTCACACATGTATACCTGCATATTGTACAAATGTTACAATCTATCCTACTACCTTGGCCACCTCAGGTCATCTGTGCTCCACTGGTATTATATCTACACATACATGTTACTATGTATGTACAGTCTATGACGAAAAACGTGGTGATTGTTCAAACGCTTAATTCTAGAATAAACTTTTCCGGATATCTCGGCTGTCCGGTGTGTTTTGTCCTCTTCACAGTGTTACCTTTGCTTATTAGTCTTTTTTTGCACTGTGCCTCATTGTTTTGTGGTTATTGGTACGTATGGAGGGTGAGGACAGCTGTTCCCCTGTCCGCATGGACGCTGCTACATCGCAGGTAATCAGCTTCCGGCACTCATTGGACAGCTGAGCCAACTAGTTGTTTTGTTGATTCCTTTTTGTAATTCACTCGTATGCCAGGGCAGCAGCGAGTCTCTTCCTGGTAACCAGAATGCACTGCTTTTTCATGGCGATAAGAACAGAGTTCAAGGAAATGGACATGGGTTGAATAGTAATTCTATAGAGATTTGGAATACAGGACCTGGCGGTGTTAACAACTATCCGAATATTTTACTTCAGGGCACAGATTCCAGAGTGGATTACAACGGACTTACAAACACTTGTAAACCACCAGGAAACCAAGGTGACTGTGCGCATAGTAATAATATTTCATTGAATGAGTGGCTCAAACGAAAGGTTGAGCTTAATGATGTTTTAATTATTGAAAACAAAAAGGATTGTACATATGCTGACAATATTAATAAGTTTAATGATTTGTTGTTTAAATACAAGATTTTAAATATTGACAATGCATATTTAAAAGAGTGCCTTCATGTTAAAATTGTACAGAAAGGTTTGCGTATGTTTAAATTTTCAAATAATGTGAAGGAAGGCACCAAATTCTATGATAAGTTATTAAATATGTTTGATGGATGGGGCTTTGAGCTCCTGAGAGCTATTATTAAGAATAACGATGATGAAATTGACTGTCTAATGAAGCAGATTGATATTATTAATGGCAAGATTACAAATGACCTTTTATTCTCTGTGGAACAAGAGAAAAAGAAATACCTAGATTTACAAAGTAACATAGACAAGAAATGTGGACAAATTTTAGAAAAGAAAAAAAGAAATATAGTGAGAGATACATTTGAATATGAGCAAGGAATTCAATACCATAAACCTAGAGCTATTTTTAATTATAAGAATGAGAGATATTTGTATAACAATACACTGAGATATGATCATATGGATTATCATAATGAAGGACAGGGTAACTTACAACAAGATACCTTTGACCCTTTAGATTCCTCCCCCCTTCGGAGATCAGAAAGGATCAAAAATCAAAAAGAAAGGAATTTTCAAATGAATGGATGGAGGGGTGGGGGAGGGAGAGGGGCAGGAGATATTAGACCTTGAAATTTTAGATTATTTTTTCGATAACATTAACATCAATATTGACAATAATATTACTGATAGAAATTTGAGTAATATATGTGCTGATTCTGTTATTTGTACACATGTTAACTATAATAATTTTATTATATTCAACTATACAGAACTTGATATCAAAGACACTTATTTTGAACTGTTTTCTAAAAGCCTCAACTTTGTACCCAGGACTAAATGTGACATTAGTAGATTAATAATTGATGTTAAGATGTTTTTGAGGAAGATGAATTCAGAATAAATTTGTGGTGATACCCCAGTAGAAGTTGATTATTCCAAAGAATTAAAGAAAAAAAGCATTTGGAACCCACCTACACATACTCAATTAAAAAAAATTGAGGTTATCATTAAGAATGAATTGAGACAAGCTATTAGAAAAAATAGATTTATTCCTAATTTGACATCAGGAGAACTGACATTACTTTATGAAATAAGAGAGAATTCTAATTGGAGAATAATGAAACCGGATAAAGGGGGGGGGAGTGGTATTCATGAATTCTATTACCTACGAGGGCAAAATGTTTAATATACTATTAGATGAGTCAAAATATGAGAATGTTTCTAAAAATGAAATTAATATTGGTTACAAGAGAATTTATACAACACTATATGGTTTATAGAATACAGTATGTTTGAGTTTTTACATAATAATAAACCAAAAATTTGGTCCATTTTCGGTATACCTAAAGTGCACAAGAACTTAGAGGATCCCCCTTTATGACCCATTGTAGCAGCAGAAGGTTCCGTTATTTCCCCTTTAGCAAGGTACATTGACATTAAACTAAAAAATCTAATGGTTAAGGGAATTTCATATTTGAAAGATTCATGGGATTTTTTAGAAAAAGTGAAAGGTATTACTTCAAATAATGGGATCATTTTTGTTGCTATTGATGTGGTAGATTTATTTGGTTCTATACCACACAATATTGGAATAGAATGGTTTGAAGAAGCTATAAGATCCTTTCTAGAACTAGAAGATGATGAAATCTATGTTTGTGTAAATTTGATGGAACTGGTTCTGAAATACAACTATTTATATTTCCAAGGAGAATATTTCCATCAATTAAGTGGTGTAGCCATGGGAGCAAGATGTGCTCCGATATTTGCTAATATGGTTTTAAACACCTGGGAGGAAAAATTAATTTATAACAGTATTTACAAAGATTGTTGAGTCTATATAAACATTTTTTAGACAACATTATTATTTTGTGGAAAGATAGTATAGAAAAGTTAAATGAATTCATTAACTATATTAATCACACTACCTCCTTTCTCAAATTTACTCATAATATGGATACCCATACTAGTAATTACCTTGATGTGACATTAGAAAAAAATGGAGACAATTTCAAGTCAAAAGTTTTTAGGAAAAAACCTTTTTCCAATTCATATCTACATTTCAAAAGTGAACACCCTTTACATCAAAAGAGAAGTATTGTAAAAGGTCAAATGGTTAGGATTTCGAGGATGACATCAGATGATCAAGATTTCATCAATGAAATGGAATTTTTAGTGGATATGTTTTTGGACAGGGGCTACCCATTAGACTTCTGTAATTGTATTAGAGATGAAGTCATGAAAGGGAGAGAAATCAAGTTTGCTCCCATATTGAACTACAAGCCTCCTATTAGTGACAACCTTAGAATACTTGAACCTACAGATTCCAGGAATGACAAAATATATAGCTAGTCCTTTATCACTGATTTCAATGGAGATGCTGGCATTATTAAACAAGTGTTCTATAGAGAATGGGAGAAATTTCTTAACATTACTGACCTCAATTTTAAAAAATCAAAAGATTCTTTTAATGTCATTTTTAAGAGGGGACGCAATGTTAAAGATTGGTTGACAGCTCAATATAAAGTGAACAAGAAAAGCTCAAAGGTGGGGGGCACTTATTCTTGTGGAATGTGTTCTCAGTGTCCATTTATGTTCAATTCACATCACATTTTCATTGAAGCAAGAGAAAGAGAGATTATAGGCAAAGTATATAGCAATTGCAATTCTTTTGGAGTAGTGTATATTGCAACTTGTGAAATTTGTTCAGCCTTCATATATTACCATAAACAATTTTTAATGACATGTGTACATTTTTATATATATATTTTTATATTTCATAAATTATATACTCATTTATTCATATTTATTATATTTATTGTATTTAATGTATTTATTATGTATATTATATAGATAGAGATATACAAAAATATACATTTTATTGACGTTATTGATATTAAAATTATTCAAGGTTTTTTTAATTTAATTTATTTATTACATATGTACATTATATTCACATTCGCTTTTATCTCATTCATTCTTTGCACAAGAGGAAATCTATATGTATTCATTATTTTTACCACTAGATGGGAGTGTTGTTGCACTAATGGATGGGTATTTACAATACATGGCAAAAAGTTTATACATAATTAAATATATAAAAATAGCAACTGTTTTTTTATAATATGTTCCTAATGTTTTCACATATTTGAATATATACTAAAATATATGTTTTACAGCTATACATGAACCTAATGATAGGGCATTCAGCTTTTTAGGTTTTTATGTTTTTAGTTACGAATGAATTTTATTAATATTCATGAGGATTGGTTTGCATAGTTTTTATTGGCAAATTTGAATGATTTGTCAGTATGTATATATATATATATATATATATATATATATATATATATATATATATATATATATATATATATATGTTAATTGTAATGTGTTAGTGTCTGAAGAAGTCTTACAGTCTACAACAAAAAACGTGGTGATTGTTCAAACGTTTAACTCTAGAATAAACTTTTCTGGATATCTCGGCTGTCTGGTGCATTTTGTCCTCTTCACTGTGTTACCTTTGCTTACAAACCTCAACATACATACATACTGACCACTCTCACACAATATGATACACACACCAATCTCACGCACGTATACCTGCATATTGTACAAATGTTACAATCTATCCTACTACCTTGGCCACCTCAGGTCATCTGTGCTCCACTGGTATTATATCTACACATACATGTTACTATGTGTTTACATCATTTTGGAGGGGGGCACACCTGACTGTTATTACATTTCTACATTTCTACATAGGATTGGGGGGCACACCTGACAGTTACGTGTCTACATCTGATTGGGAGAGCACACCAGACTGTTACTACAGTTGTAAATAGGATTGGGGGGGCACACCTGACTGTTTCTACATTTCTACATAGGATTGCTGGGGGGCACACCTGACTGTTACTACATTTCTACTTAGGATTGGGGGGCCCACCTAACTGTTGCAACGTGTCTACATCAGATTGGGGGCACACCAGACTGTTACTACATTTCTACATAAGATTGAGGGTGGGGAATACCTGACTGTTTCTCCATTTCTACACAGGATTGGGGAGCACACCTGACTGCTTCTATATTTCTACATAAGATTGGGAGGGCACACCTGACACTTGTACACATTTGCTATGACTATACTGGTATGTCATGTACTCCATTTAATTCTGTATTGTAACCTATCATGCTGACTAGAGGCATATCAGTGTACTACAGTTCTTAGGTTTGATTGACCTACATACCGGTTTCTGACTTCTTACCCTTCAGAACTAACATCCCACTGCCTGCATTCTGCAATTCGTAAAAAGAGTGACTTACCTTGTGGGTGTGCCAGTATTGAGGATGGTGCTGGAGGGCTGCCTATGTCAGATACACATAGTACACTCCCTATACATGGTTGAGCACAGGTCGTGTCATGTTTTTCATCCCTTTTATTGTATGTGTGAGTCAGAGAGAGATGTCATTCCATGGGTCCCTCCTGTGTCAGTATCTGTGCTATGCATTACCTCTTTGCCAAGGCCAGGGCATACTGGGCATGCCTCCTTCTGCCTACTGAGATAGGCTCAGGTTGTTCCTCCTCTGAGTCACTTTGTGCTTCTGCAGGTCTTGGCAATGGTGGGGGTCTGTGTGGCCCTGCCCCATGCTGTTCCTGCTGTGCTATGGGACGAAAGTTAGAGAAGTCATTAGACTTGCCCCCTTTGTGTAGGGGAATGATATGGGATATTTTCCAGATAGAAGGGACAATACCCTCCTTTATAGATCTATTTATTAGGATGGCAATGGGATAGGCAGTGGCTTTTGCTCCTATTTGTAGGTATTCTGCAGGAAGCTTGTCTGCAGATGGGGTGGTAGGTTTTAGTTTTTGGAGTAGAGATTGGATATAGGAGGTAGATACAGGTTGTAGGTGAAGGGGAGGAAGAGTAGTTTTTGAACTAGGTGAGAGTAGTTTAGAAGTGTCAGAAGAAAGGTGGTTTGCAAGAATTTGGATGGCATTGGTGAAGAAAGAGTTGAAGTCATTGGCTATTTGTGTGGGATTGTCTGGGTCAGAATCCTGAGGGTTCGGTATGATTGCTTGGCCAGGGGATAGAAGATTGTTAATACTAGTCCAGAATTTTTTTGGTTCTTTTATGGTGTTTTTCTGTAATTGAAAGTAATAGTTCTTTTTATCTGTCAGAATAGCTTTTTTGGTGCTGTTTCTCAGCTCCCTAAAGTTTTGGTGGTCAGTTTGGTTTTTGGTAGACCGCCATTTATCCCAGGATTTATTTCTGAGAATAATTTTTTGCTTCGTATTCTTGGTTAGCCAGGGTGCTGCTTTCGTTTTGGTTCTAATGGTACGGCTTGGGGCGTGGTGATCTAGGATAGATAGGAATGTAAAATTGAAGTATTCAACTGCTTCATTAAGTGGGAGATGTTTTAGTGGGGCCCAATTACAATGTATTAGTTCAGCTAGAAACTGTGCAGAGTTAAACATTTTTTTGTACGTAGAGTTTTATATGTGGTAGGTAAGGTTAGGTTAGTTTTCTATCTAATGATATAGGTTAGAGAGTGGTCACTAAGATCATCTGGAAGGATGCCTGAGTTGTAGGTTTGTAAGGGAGTATTAGTAAGAATCCATTCCAATGTGGTTTCAGTATTATTGGTTTTATTAGTTCTAGTGGGACTATTAATGAGTTGTTTGAAGCCATATAGGCTGATATGGGAAGTGGGGTTATTACTGTTACAGGAATGCCAATCTATGTTAAAGTCTCCTAAGACTAGTGTCTCTTGAGGGAGTTTAGTTGATAGTAGGTCAAGGATATGTTGAAGGGTGTTGATATTATTTCCAGGAGGGAGATAAGCACAGATTATATTTATGGATTTAGTAGTATTGACTTGAAGTTTAGAGCTGATTACTTCAGCATTATTGTCAATGGTAGGAGTCAGATTTAAGGTACTAATTTGGAGTTTTGTTTTATACAGAATTGCTACCCCTCCTCCCTTTTTGGCAGTACGGTCGAGTCTAATGATGTTATAACCAGGTGGGGTGATTTCACTGTCATTAATTGAAGGCTTTAACCAAGTTTCAGTTAAACATAAAATATCAAATTGATAGACTTCTAGAAGGGCATGAAGTTGACTAGTTTTGTTACAGATACTTCATATATTGAGATGGGCAATAGACAGAGAATTGGTGGGTTTGGAGAATGAGAGAGATGTAGTTTTGTTTTGTATTTTGTGTGTAATGGTTTTATTATGATGTGGGCCTGGATTAGGATGAATATCTCCATCTAGTAGAAGGTGGAGGAGTATGAAATATTTTTGTTGGGGAAGTTTATAGGAGGAGTCAAATATTTTCCTGGATCTAGGTTTCTTGAATTTGAAGTGTGCTAGTCTATGGTATTTGGCTAATAGGTAGTTGGCTTGTGTGGTTGGGTTTAAGAAGGTAGGAGATAAATGTGTTGTAGAGGTAGAGGTGTATTTTGAAGGAATTGAAAGAGAAGAATTCAGTGGATGTTCATAGGAGGTTAAGAGGTAAGTAGATATAAGAGAAGATATAAGCAGCAGACAGATAAGTGTTTTAAGTTGTGGATGGATGGATGATATAGGCATATTACGTTATATGGAGGTTAGTAAATAGGTGAGATATAGTTTAAAGGTGTGGTGTGGGGTAGATGTGAGAGTAGGAAGATAGGGGATAAGGTGGGTTTGTAAAGTAGTGGGAGAGGTGTTACGATAGGGGAGGAGCTAGGTTAAAGTAGTGGGTGTGGTGTTGAGAAAGCGGGTTGGGTTAGTTAGGGATGTTAGAAATCTGATTGGAGTGAACTGGATAGGGTGTGTCTATTATTGGTATAAATGTAGGACCTCTGGGGGCGGGTGGGAATTGGGGGCAGGGTAGGGGAGCGGAGTGAGCCCGCAGGGCAAATGGAGCGGGTAGAGACAAGAGAGTGAACTACTAAGGAAGACAATCAGTGGAATGAGAGAATTTAGCAGGTAAGGTAGAAGAAGTAGAGGTAAGTAAACAGGCTGGTATGAGGAAGATATATCTAACAGAGAGGTAGAGTATAGAAAGTAAGTTGAAGTGAAAAGGGAGGGAGGTGTATACGAATGTCTATAAAGAGAAGGAATTGAGAGAAAGAAACAGGGTGGGGAGGTCTATTAGAGAAATTAATGTAGTGAGGTGAGATACAGATTGGAAATGGTAAAGCGCCACCTAGTGGACAGTAACTGATTGTGACTGAAAGTTCATATACAAGGGTATCAGGCTATGAGAGAGGGAGTAAGGTTACTTTTAAAAGCAGAGAGTATTGACTGTTTACAAGCGTTAGGTAAAAGGATCAAAACAGGAAAGCTGGGGAGGTAGTAGGCTGCTGGCTATCCTAAATAGGGAACTTGCCTAGCATAACAGGGATTTCTTAATCCTGAAATTAGTGAAACAATGGTCTATTATCCAGAACAGCACATACTTTCACTGTGTTAATAACATGGGCCTCTCAGGGAGCAGGAGGGTAGTTTCTTTTGTTTCAGGTTGCTGTTCTTATAATTCCAGGAAGGTGAGTTTCAGGTAATAGTTACTTGAATTTACTTGTGCTGCAAGTTTCACGGTGTTAATAACACGGGCCTCTCAGGGAGCAGGAGGGTAGTTTCTTTTCTTTCAGGTTGCTGTTCTTATAATTCCAGGAAGGTGAGTTTCAGGTAATAGTTACTTGAATTAAATCAGCCTGTCTTTATTTGCACCATATCAGTTTGGCAAGAAGGTGTTGTGTTGTTCCATGTTTTGCATCCCTTTTACTGTATGTGTGAGTAAGAGAGAGGTGTCATTCCCTGGGTCCCTCCTGTGTCAGTATATGTGCTATGGGTTGCCTCTTTGCCAAGGCCTTCTGCCTACTGGGGCAGGCTCAGATTGTTCCTCCTCTTAGTCACTCTGTGCCTGTGCAAGCCTTGGCAATGGTGGGGGGCTGTGTGGCCCTGCCACATGCTGTTCTGCTGCAGCTGTTTCCACAGGATCATATTGTGTAGTATGGCACATTTGATGACAATTTGAGTACATGTAGCTGGGGTGTACTGCAAGGCTCCACCAGATGTGTCCAGCCACCAGAACCATGAATTGTGGATCCCAAACACACGCTCTATTATAATTCTGGTCTGTGCGTGTGCCTCATTATGGATTTCTTGTTCGGGTGTGTGTGCATTTCTGATGGGTGTCATCAGCCACAGCTCCAGTGCATAACCAGCATCCCCCACTAGGTGACCGTGAGGGATGTCCCTATTGGCAAATCTCTGGTACAGCTGCATCAGATGCCAAATGTGGGAATCATGATAGCTTCCAGGGCAGCCAGAACACACATTCATTATTATGCCCTGAGCATTGCACATGACCTGGCAGTTGATGGTGGGTAGGCCCTTGCAGTTGATGTAGACCATACCCTGCTCACCGGGTGGTGCTTTGATGCATACGTGAGTGCAGTTTATAGCACCCACTACCTCAGGGTATTCTGCTATTTGGTGGAAGAGAAGCATATTGCTGTCCAGCGCCTCACGGGTGTTGGGGAAGTATACATGCTCACTGGCATGTGCTGACATGGCATCCAAGAATTGGTGGCATATCCTGGATGCTGATGCCTGTGAGATCCCCATTATATCCCCAGTTGGCCTTTGGAAAGTATCTGTGGCTAGTATTCTTAGGCCTACACATACCTTGGTACCCACTGGGATGGGTTCCCTCTGTTAGTTCTGTGTGTCAGGCATGGCTGGCACAGCTCAACAGTTTGCTGTAGGAGGTCCCTGTTCACCTTAAGGTGCTCCACTATCTCCAGCTCATGTAGCCCCTGGTAGGTTACCCTGGGTCTGTACACTCTGCTCCATCTCCTCATTGTGGGTTGGTCAACAGCATTCTCATCCTCACCACCCTCAACCTCTTCCACATGTTGATGTATGATAGCTACTGCAGCCCCTATCATTTTGTTGTTTTTGTTTATTAAAATTCCCCCGCTTGTATACATCGGTGGTGTAGAGTATGTGAGAAAAAACAGAGGGAAAGGTGTTTGCATAGTTTATAGTAGTGTTCTGGGCTGGGCTGGTCTGCTGCCTGTGTAATTGGCTGATTCTGATACATTTCACCTGCCAGCTATGCTAGTTCTCCCCGATTACCTTCCTACTGCTGTTTTCCCTTCTCATTGGCTTCCTGTTTAAGCCTAGGGGCACGCCACGCAAATACAGTGCTCAAATATGCACAGAGCTGCTATTTCCTGGTTTACATTTTTTTCCCTTTAAAACCCGGAGTGCAGTGCACACACCCGCTTAGGCAATGTAAAGAGTGATAGGCAGCCTCAGACACACCACCTTGCTTAGCTCCGCTAAGCTAAAGGCAAACCCAAGTCACAGGGCTCCAATCCACTTACAGTATGCCTGACACACCCCCTATGATGTCAGCTAACTCCTAGGCTTTCGCCAATCTATTCCTGCACTTACACTGTTGGGTGCTAACTAGCATTGAGGGAAAATCTGGGATTCAGTATCATTCCCCTCATTTGCATAGGATTGCCTGCTGATGCATAGTTACAGGTCCCTCACTGAGCATCCCCCCTTAGCAACCACTATTCACTGGCCATGTTGTCTTCTGCCTGCCATTGAATATAATGGCAAAATAGTGATTTTGGTTAGAATGCTTATTTCAGGTTATTTTTTTTATTTTTCGCCCTATCCCATTTGCGTGCTGCTGACCTATGCTTAAACAGCCAAAATCGGCTAAAAAAAAAGTTTTTTTCTAACTATTGTCCATGCCAGTGGCCATATATGTGACCATTGGCATGCTTTACATGTTATATACAGCCTTTATTTGGAGCTGTCATGGCTCCATTTTGTAGTTTTCCAAAATGTACTCGGTTACTAACTGAGCACATTTCTGCAGATTACACTAGTCCTGCACGGCCGGCTACGAGCTTCCTGGACTGCAAATTCACCTCATTTCCATGTTTTTCACCTGCAAATGGGGTAATTTGCATACAGGAGCTGAGTCTGTGCAGGAGTAGTGCAGGAGCGCTCATGCAAGTCCCTGCAGCTTATTCCTGGATCGCACGACAGACATATTGCCTCCTGGAGCTCCTGTACTGTTCCTGCACACCATGCAGGGCTTGCTGAATCCAGGGGTATGTCATTTGAAAGTAAGTCAACAACTTTCTTGATTAATTCAGACATGTCTCTGCATCAGACCTTATTTTTAACCCTTACATTTGAATGTTTGCTGTGCTTATTAATTCAAATTAAAATGCTTTGGAATATGTTATGCCCAAACCCAGATACATTTCTTTAAAAAAATCTGAAATATGTATCTTATATAGTAGTCTGGCTACTTTAAAGATGGACAAACTTTAATGGCTGATGAAACACAAATCATGCTTTAACTAAATGCTAATCATTTGATATATATCCATAAATTAATTTTGTATACTCAAACTACCGTGCACAGTTTGTGTATAAATAAATACCATAAAATAAAAAAGGAGAATAAATAGTCACTATAAAACAAATGATGGTAACAATAGATCTGAGGTGATGAAAATTTAGTAAAATAATCGACAAACTGACTTTTATAACCCCAGCAATCAAAATTCTACATACAACAGACAACCTTCTATAAAAAATAAAATAATATGTAAACTAAGGTGGCAGTGAGACGTGGCAGTTAGTTCTGCGGTCTCACAGTGCTTGCATAACAACTTAGCTCTTGTCACCGGTGCCTTCTGCATGGCATTTGCAAATCTTCCCTAGATTCATCTGGGTTTTTGACAGGTACTCTGCTTTCTTCCTATATGACAAAGATGTGTTGTAGATGAATTGGTATTCCTCCAAATTATCCATAAGAATGTATGCCATGTGTGTACTTGAAGCCTATCCTGGAACAGTTTCCTTGCCTTGTGTCCATTAAATGGCAGTTGATGTAGAGCCTATATGTATGTTCATCAACTGAGTTAATATCTAATGAATTTTCAACTAACATTTTTGAATTTCTGGACATAGCCACCACATATGCGGATAACTGTTTTTTTTTTTGCCCACATCTATGCCAGCATAACTTCAAAGGCCCAACCCATCCGTGCGTCCCTGATATAATATAGGCGCTCAATAAAATATTTTGCTATGTTGCTTTATTCCTAAATGATGTAATAGTAATTTTTGTTTCAGACCATAACTTATAAAATGCATAATGTTGTAATATAACATTGGCTTCTAATTTCCAAGTTCCTATAATGCGATCGATAGAGAAGATATTTAGAACTGTAAAAGAAGAAGTAAGACATTCTAATATATTGCTTTATATAAATATTATAATTTTGTTGATACTTAGTATGAAAAAATAGATATTACTTTGATATTATTAATTATGCAATTAAATTAAAAAATAATGTTTCCATTACATCTTATTTAAATTCAAATTTATAGTTTCATCATTGTTGCTAAGAAAGTTTATTTAAAGTGGTCTGTAAGAAATGAATATTTGAAAAATTTAAATGTAACCAGATTAAAATCTATCCATTGGAAATGGATATTGATTATATCATTTCTGAATTTATTGAGTAAAAAAGATATTTATAGGTGAATTTCTGATAAAAATATTGATGGTAACTCTAATAATTTTGATGATGTGCGTTACCAAATACCATCAAGTAAGTTCTCGATTTGACATTGTAGCATAGATTTTAGTTGCCAGACTTATGAAAAACTGTAAAAACAGAAAGATAATAATGGATCAGTAATTTTGACTCCTATCTTTGTAACTATATATATATATTCACACACACTCACACACACACACACACACACACACACACATGTAGCAATATCTTTACTTGTTAGATATTTGCATTGTCTCTTGTTGACTTTGCTTAATTGAAAAGCTATTTATTCATCTAAATAAGCAACTTTAGCTTAAACATTTGGTTCACTTTGTCTAAAATGCTGCATACAATGCACTCCCTACTTCTGGCTATAGATTGCTTAGAATCTTACAGTGTTTTAGAACAAACAACATTTTTTAAGTTTTAATGATCATTTAATTCACTAGAAATGGAATGATCTGTTTAAGTTACTCCCCAGGATTCAAGAAGCCTGACGCAAGGACGGTTTTAACCTTGCGCCGAGCATCCTCACAACAGATGGTGCAGCAGCGCCATATGAATATGTATGAGGGCGTGCCGCTGCACCCTCAATGTGCACAGGAAATGTGTGCGAGTGCAGGGGGCATGTAAAAGTGCTCTACGGAGGAGTAAACATGCCCCAACAGGTGCATAACCTACTATGCCTACTAGTAGAGCCCGCCATTAATAGGAAGTCAGTAATTCAGTGCCCGTGGATACCGAAATGTATGCTAAGCATACAAGAGTGTCCACGACCAGTGAAATAAAATCTAAGTAGTAAACACACAAGCACATAGTGGAAAGTTGAGCCCTGTCCCTAGAACTTTCACAATTAGATTCCCCTTGTCCCTATTATACATTTGAATTGCTGCAATATCGAAGGTGCAAGCAAAGCGTAGCATGTTTGCACGTCGCAGCACTCCGCTGAGCATAGCTTACACATCAGATTCATTCAAATAAAGAAAAACATGTGGAATCAATGTAAATGTCAATAGTGTAGTGTTTAGAGCATCCGCCTAACAAACAGGCATTCACGGTTCAAGCCCAACAATAGCACATATAATTTTTCATGTGGAATGAATGTCGTTTTGCTGTAAAACAGACATAAGAGTATCGCATGAGATATTTAACTAAATGTTATTCAATCAAAGTGGCACTGTCATAATGAATAAGGCACTAGTAAGCAGGTGTAAGTACAAATAAGCAGTAGTAAACATATATAAGTACCAGTAAGCAAGTCTGAGTGCACCTGCATGGGTCTAAGCAGTGCCCAGCATAGGAAATGTATATAGGTATGTACATATATATAATATACACACACACACATATATATATATATATATATATATATATATATATATATATATATATATATATATATACACACTGTCAAAAGAAAATACTTCAAAGACCAATTCACGTTAGGTTCAGGTATGGCACCTTTTATTACTTGCAGCAAGGAGACAAAAACATGCACATACAGGATTTTGCCTAACTACTAACAGGAAGTATGCTCTTGTTATACTGTTCTACAAAACATTGCTTTCTATAGTTGACGTAATTAAACACAACTTTCTGTATTGTTCTACAGCAGATGTTACTCAGATTTTCTGCTGACATGACTGGATTTATGAAAAACATTTGAGAAAAACAACCTGACCTTGGGGGCTTTAGCCCGCTACAAGCTTCTATTGTGTAGTTCTAATACATGTGTTACATTTCAAGGTACTTTTCTAGCTTAGACACAACTAAACGCTGATTGCAGTTCATATATTTTCAAGCAGTCTTTGTTCTTATTATCAATAGCTTCTGCAGCTGTGTATTTTCTCACAGCATAAGCGGAACTCCTTGTCTAAATCTCATAACATTAATACAAGTGATCTATCTATTTATTATTTTCCTGACACAAGCAGAAATCATCTGCTTCCCTCTAAATTTCCAGAGCATAAGCAAAGATTATAACTGCGCATATTTCATGACAATACAATATTGGAAAGCTTCTGCAGTTTGTACAGATTTATGCAGTGTGAAATAGAATAAATGTGATAACCCTTTTCAAACCTTAAATGCACTAAGCATATTAGTAATACATACACTAATACATATTTTTCTAACATTTCCCCCTTTTAATACTTTTATTCTGCTTTCAGAATAAGCATAAACAGTTTTTCTTCCCCTAACCTCTTCCTACTCAGGATTTGCAGTTAAGAGAGTCATTCAGTTTAAACTTATGAAAGCATTTTCAATTTTTTGACAGTTCTTCAAACTCAGCACCTTGATATAAGGTTTCTAAAACTGACATGTCTAGAAGGTCTTTGATCAGTCTTTTCATGCAGGGGATGCCACAGCAAACACATACTCTCAGTAGCATCATTCCTACACAAATAGCAATCAGGATGTTCATTAGGATAGTACCCCACCCTCAAAACCATTTCTGGAAAAAGTCCGTCAGTGGGTTTGGTCCTTGTTTGGTCATGTCCGACACTTGCTGAATTACCTCAAGGTGATTGTCTATCTCGTGTTTATGGTCAGGAATATACGAACAGCACTCCTCCTCCTGGATTAAAGCACAAATACCGCCTCTTGCTGCTAGGGTGAAGTCGAGAGCCATGCAGTTTTGAAGCACTACAGTTCTCATGGCATTCAGTTCATCAGTCACCAATTCTAGAGCGGAAAAAATTGCATTGCTCATTACATTGAGAAGTTTAAATAGTTTTCTCAGCTCCCAGATCGATTTCATTGCTCCATATGCTGGTAATATACCTGCCCACGATATAACACTGTCACTCAAGTCCATGTGTGTCAGTTTATCGCTTATAGAATGATGTTTTTTCCAGCGTGCATCGATTTGCCCCACTAGATTTATAGGTTTCTTGACAGGTTTCTTGACAACCTCTCGGACATTCCGAATTTTTCCTCAAGGTAAGACTGCCGTGTGTCATATGGCCAGAACTAGGTAGCCCAAAAAACAGCTGCTGGACCAATTCTCAGGTAATCACTTGTATGCTTTCCTACCACATACAAAATAACAATCCTGTACTTTAGTAGTAACTTTACTATGAATATACACTTGTCCTGCATGAAACATTTTTCTATCAGTTATAGACAGTTGTTTATAAAGAACAGAATCATGTTTTACTTCATCAATTGTTTTGTGCATCAATTAAAAAAATGAATCATATTTTATATTACAATAAGAGCCTGCGTTATTAGCTTTAGTGTAGCATCTATAAGGAACAGTCACATTGCAATTGCTCCAACCCACCTGAACAGTATCATTTTTATAAAAACACACAGTCCCTTTTTGTGGAACAGACAAGTGCAATGCTATTTTATCTTGTGATGTAACAGTTGATGTATCATAAATCAAGTTTTCCCAGGTCTCGTTGACTCCTAGGGGGACTGAAATTAACAATAACCCCCCGTATGCTGCCGGCAAAGCTGTGCAAATCCAGCAATTTGAAACATTGAAAGTCTCAGCATACACATATTTGATTGCCTGGTAAGTATTAAAGTTTGGGTGCTAGTCTATGAGCAACGCTTCACGTTTATTCAGTTCAGTTTGTGTGGCTGGGTAAAGAAATGGCCACAACAAAAAGATTATTGTCACTAGTACAGTTAACAGGATGATTATGCAATACTTCTGAGGAAATGGTTGTTCTGCATTCCTGTTTTCTGCAACTCTTCTGAGTAGTTTTGTTTGGATTTTTCTAGATGCTATCATTTTTGTCCAGTTCAAAGTACTTAACTAGTTTGCAGTGCGTTAGGTGGATCCACGAGGCCCGCTCTGTGATTTTGACTGCAGTAGGTGTCGACAGGAGCACCTGATATTGACCTTCCCACTTTGGTGTCGTCCAGTTTCTCTTTTTGAGTGTTTTCACCCAGATCCACTCCCCAGGGGCCACTGCCACTTCCGATGTCTCGGTTTGTTCTTTATCTGAAACAGAATTTGACTGCAACAGATGTTTAGAATTCAACAAATTTCTCATGTACCCTGCTAGTGTACAGTCGGCTTCCTGGTCTGCGGGCATGAGAGGTTCCACTGAGGTGTATAATAAGCTCTTCCAAATAGTTTTTCAAAATGAGTAAATCCTTTTGCATTCGGAACAGTTCTCATGCTCAACAGTGCCAGGGGCAGACAGTACACCCAATTCTTTTCTGTTTCTGCTATTAATTTCCTTAGTTCATTCTTTAAAATCCCATTATGCCTCTCAACTAGCCCTGCAGATTGCGGATGGTATGCACAATGATTCTTTAAAGAAATACCAAAATGTTTACTTAACTGTTGTATGGTTTGGTTTACAAAGTGTGTACTGTTGTCACTGTAGATCCTTTCTGGAATGCCGAATCTAGGGATGATTTCTTTATCAAGGATTTTCGCTACTGTAGCCGCGTCTGGATATTTGGTCGGAAAGGCTTCCATCCATCTGGAAAACATATCTACAATGACAAGACAATACTTCTTATTTTCACATTTGTTCAATACTATGAAATCCATACAGATAGCATGAAACGGATATGGTGGTGTAGGGAAACTCCCTTGCTTGGGCTTTAACGCCCCTTGTGCATGATGTTTGTTACAAATGTGACACATCAAACAAAATTTTTTAGAAGAGTTGGTGATTCCATATGATGTGAACACTCGGTTCACCAGTTGTACCATCCCCCCTGTTGAGACATGGCATTGCCCATGGCTCAACAAAGCTGCATATCTAAACAAATTAGATGGTAATATCGGTTTCCCTTCTTTAGAGATGTACAGCCCCTTTTCGAGAATTGCTCCTCGTTTTACCCATCTTTGTTTCTCAACTTGCGTAGTGAGTGTCTGCATTGTCTTTAACATTTCTAAGTCTAAAATCTCAGAGGGTTGGAGTTCCTCATTCAAAAGAAATACTTCTGAAGCTGCCTGCTTTGCAGCTGTATCAGCTCTCACATTACCTTTTGAAATCCTATCCTGTTGCTTGGTATGAGCTGTGCATTTACAAATAGCTACTTTCTGAGGTAACTGAATAGATTCTAAAAGATCTAGAATAAACCGTGCATGATTGATAGGTTTGCCAGTAGATGTTATCATTCCTCGATTCTTCCACTGTTGTGCAAAAACATGTACAGTAGAAAAAGCGTACTGGCTGTCAGTAAAAATGTTTACACTTTTACCCTTTGCTAAGGTACATGCCTGTGTCAAGGCAATCAATTCTGCTGCCTGTGCAGATAAATTGTGTGGTAAAGGTTTTGCTTCTATAATCTCAGTATCAGAGACTACTGCATATCCTACTAGGTTCTGTCCTGCAGGACCCCTTTTGCACGAGTCATCCACGTAGTATGTCACCTCAGCATCATCCAAGGGGACATCCATGAGATCTTTTCTAGGTAGTGCCTTTTGCTCAATTACCTGCAGGCAGTGGTGTGGTGTGCCTTCTGCAGGGGTTGGGAGCAAGGTAGAAGGGTTCAAAGTCGTGCATCATTCAATTGTCATGTGAGGTTGGCTCAACAATATGGTCATACAGGAAAGGTGCCTAGCAGGGGAAAGATATGCTACTTTCTCTTGCAGTAAAATAATCGCGACTGCATGAGGCACTCTCAAAGTGAGAGGGTGGAATAAAACAAGTGAGGCCGAAACCTGTACTGCCATTGCAGTTGCAACTACCACTTGTACACAGTGAGCTAAAGACCATGCCACTGGGTCTAGTTGTGATGAATAATAAGCAATGGGGCGTTGCTTGTCCCCATGCTGTTGTGTTAATACTGATGTCATATAACCTTGCCTACAATCTACAGTTTGGAAAAAACATTTATGATAGTTTGGTAATCCCAGAACTAATGAGGATGCTATTAACTGTTTCAGTTTGCAGAAAGCAGATTCTGCTTCTGGTGTCCATTGTAACAAGTCCTGTGCTGCCATAGCCTTTTTATATATCAGGTCAGTCCATGGTGCAGATTCCAAGGCATAGTTTGGAATCCAGCTCCGGCAAAAATTAGTTGTGCCCAGGAAGGACATCATTTCCTTCTTGGTAGTGGGTTTTGGTGCTTGCAAAATTGCTACTTTTCTGTCCCCATCTAATGTTCTACCCTTCTTGGATATTACATATCCTAGATATTTGACTTATTTTTTCCAAAGCTGCAGTTTATTTTTGTTTACCTTATGTCCTTCAGTGACTAAAAATTGTAATAGCACTATGATATCTTCTTTGCAATCTTGCTGGGTGGGGGCCACCACATAAAGTAAAATCTGACTGCCTCTTGGTGGGGTAAATCCCGCCAAGTTGCTTGCCATTTCTTGTGAGAATATTGTTGGACTTTCACAATATCCCTGTGGTAGTCGGGTATATGTATACCTTTTCCCCTGAAATGTGAATGCAAACCAATACTGGCTGTCAGGGTGTATCGGTATCGAAAAGAACGCATTACTGAAATCTACCACAGAAACATATTTCTGTTGAGGTTTTAAATCATTCAACAGGGTGTGTAAGTCTGGCACTGTAGGTGCCTTTGGTATTACTGCATCATTTACAGCTTGTAAATCTTGGACCATACGCCATTCTCCATTTGCTTTTTTAACAGGAAATAAGGGTGTGTTACATGGTGAATCAGGAGATTCCACCAGCACCCCTTGCCTAAGTAAAGCTGCTATAATAGGTTTGATTCTTACCTCTGCATCTTTTCTTAGGGGATACTGTCTTTTCTGTGGTCTAAATCCCGACTTTGGCATGATAGCAACTGGTCCCGCTGTACGAATAAGTCCTACATCTGACTTTCCTGTTGACCAGAGAGTTTCTGGTATATTCTGTAAGGCATTCTCTTCCTCCTTTAATAAGAGTGCTAATCAGCTGTTCTTGCTAGACTGCAAGTGTACGGCTGGGTGGGTCCGAGTTATCCAATTCAGCTTCTGTATTTGTATTCCCTGTTCTGACAGTTCTAATTCTGTCTGTTTTTCCCATCTCGTGACTTTTTCTCCTAGGTCTGCCCATTCTATGTTTTTGTCCTTAGTTAAGCTAACATGTGGTAATCAATTAGATTTATAGAGTGCAAAGAACTCCTGGGGCAATGAACAGCTGGCTACACTGTATGTCCCAGTACAGATTACATAATATCAATCTGTTTGCACGATTTTTAAACAATTCTTGCTCATATTCTTTATCAGGTCCTGGTGTGTTACAGTAATACAGAGTACAGTGCAACAGGTGCTGTTTGTCAATGTCAAGGGAGGGGAACTTACTGATGGCTATATTCATTAATTATTCAGTCACAGTCCCTGGACCAGTCATAACCAAGTCTTGACTGTCCCAATAAAACACTTCACCCTCCGATTGCACTGCAAAGGTATCAATTTGTCGCTGTGCTTCCATACCCTGCATGGTCGGAACTACTGCTATAGCAAATAGCTGCATAAGGTCTCTGCCCAAGAGGTTTACTGGGCATTTTGCAGAAACAACAATTTTGCTTTTCTGGGTCAATCCTGAAACAGGATCAGTTATTGCGATGTCACGGGAGAGAGGCTCCCGGTACAGCTGTCCATTAGCTGCTTTTACTAGTATATAATCAGGTGACTCTGAATTTTCTGGCAGTTTGGAGGAATGTATCAGGGTTCGTGATGCCCCTGAGTCACACAAGAATTTGACTTCCCTCCCTTCTACCAAGAGTGTAACTTCTGGTTCTGTGTCTGCTAAATAGAGCTCCAGGCTCAATAAAGCTAGGTCTAATATTTCATTTTCTTCACTATCACTAACTTCTTGCACTTCCTCTATCTCTTCTGTCACATCCTCTACTCCCTCTATCACATTCTCATTTGTCCTTTCTCTGCTATCCCCTTCTAGTGATTCCTGACTACCATATAGTCAGTCCTCACCTTCCTTGTCTTCCGTGGTTGCCTTCTTATTTTTCTTGCAATCCCTTGCCAAGTGTCCCTTTTTACCGCATTTGAAACATTCACCCTTTTTCTTTCACCCTTCAAAGTCCTCTGATCGTTGACCAGATTGTTTATTTGCCTGTGCATTTTTTTTGCCCTTTTTCCCAGGCTGTACTACATAAACTTCTGCTCCATCTTCTACAGAAAATACTTGTGCTTTCTTTTTCTTTTTGCTATTAAAATGCCTTTTGGCATGCCTAGCATATTCAAATAATGACTGTAACCTGCTTGTACGATGGTCTACCATGTGTTTTGTAATAAAACTGCTTATGGGTGCAATACTGCCTTTTAAAAATGCATTCTTTAACTGCTGTTCATATGGGGAATCTTGTGTTTGATCTTCAGGAACCTGCATTCCACAGTGGTTATTAAAACATTCTAATAATCTGGCATAATATCGGTCAACCGTTTCACCTTCTTGTTGGATGCATTGATTAATGCAAGTCCAGTCTGCCCTAGGCTTCCATTTCTCAGAGATGCAGTTTGTAAGACCTTTTACTCTGTTGTCTAATTCTGCGCTGCTATGTTGGAGGGGTCTTTGTGCAGCGTCACATGGATTCCAGTTGCCACTAATCATGTGCCAATCTGGCCCCACAATTTTTCTAACTACTTTTTCTACCTCTTCTCCGTTTAAGTTATAACTCAGCCTCATTCCTTGTAAATCTTCTGAGAACTTTCTAAAATTAACTTTTGGATGGGGAATTCCCTCAGTGGCTTTCTGGATATCTTCCGGAGTCCTGGGTCTATACACTAGAATAGTTGTGTCCTGACCATCTTGTCCTGCCTGAGGACAATATGAGTGGGCATATTTCTTCTTCACTCATAGATCGTGAATTCTTAACCATTTGATATAACTCAATGCCTTCATTTGAGTTACCTGCCTGTGTTCGAGACCTGGTCCCGATGGGATCTCTAATAAATGATTTTACTTTTATAATGTCTCTATTTTCAGTGACAACAGGATATCATGGGAGTGGACTAACCTGTTCACTTGCTTCATATTCTGGTAAGGGAGGTGGAGGTTCTGATGCCATTACTAAGTTATTGTCCTCTTTGTCTAAAAACATTGGGCCAGATTCATGATAGCTTGCATGGAGTCTACGAGTAGAGTAAGACTCCATGCAGCCATCATGTCCGATGAGCGATCCACGAACAGCCTGTAGGGGTGTGTAAAAGAGCTCCTAACACGTCTCCTACACGGAGAGGGCTGTGATATGCAAATTACCTCACTTGCAGCCGAAAGGCATGCAAATGAGGTAAATTTGCAATTCAGGAAGCAGACACCTGTCCGAATAGGAGACATGTTAGCTGCAGAAATGTACTCAGTTGACAACTGAGTATCGTTCTGCAAATAGCACAATGGAGCCTTGTCAGCTCCAAATAAAGGTTGCATATGGTTGAGGAAGCATGCCAATGGCCAAATATACGGCCATTGGAAAGTTTCCCTGATGCAAAATTAAAATACAAATATTTTTTTTCGGCGATTTCCGATGTTTAAGCGTAGCGCAGCGCCGCACAAATGGGGTGTGCTATAAAAATCATAAAATAAGGCAATAACAGCCACAGACATGGAATTTATGAAAATTGTCAAATTTCAATGTAAGTGAATAGCAGGCTGAAGACAACATGGCCACCGAGTAGGGGTTGCTAAGGGGAGAAGCCCAGTCTAAGACATGTAACCAAGCATTAGTAGTAAATCCTATGTAAATGAGTGTTAGGATAGTGAATCGCACTTTTACATAGCAAATGAGCACAGTCAGTGGAGTGTAGGAATAGGATATGGGGAGGAACAGAGTAGGAGATAGGTGACATCACAAGGGGGGTATGTATGAAAGTAGTGCAGCTCATTGGAAGACAGTGGCATCTGTTAGGTGTCAGATAGACATCATGGAAAGAGGTGTGTCAACAGGTAGGCCAGGGAAATCCAGGAAATGGAAGGTGTATACTGTGGATAAGACCAAAGTTTCTTGCAGAGTGGGTATGCGTGTGTGTGCGCGCCTGTAAACTTGAGTAAGACATAGTGTGCACGTGGAAGCGTAAGTGTGTGCGTTTAAGCCAGAGTAAGCATGTATAAGGCTGTTGGAAGACCTGTAAACATGTTTGTGCTGGTGTGTGCACGTTTTAGCCCGAATAATCAAGTTTTAGTCCGTCTAAGCATGTATGAGCGTGTGTGAGCTGCTGTGAGTGTGTTTGCGCTTGTATGCGCATCGCTCCCCCTGAGGAAACAGAAAGGAAAAAGGAAGCACAACAAATAGCAGGAAGCTACCAGGTGATACTAGTAGAGCTAGCAGGTGTAAACAATCCAAATTAACACAGGCAGAGCACTAGCCTAGCCCTGCCCAGCACTTAAAACTCTGCAAACAGCAGTGCAGTTTGTTTCTCACAAGAGACACTGAAACACTGGAGTATGCTACTAGAAGTGAAAACTGAAAAAGCTTCACCCAGACAAAAAATGCTAGGGGCTGCCATTGCTGTTATAAGATGACATATGCAACATGCTGAGGGTGGTGACAATGCAAATGCTGCCGGACAACCCATAGTGAGGAGACGGAGAAGAGTGTACAGGCCCAGGGTCACCTACCAGGGGTTACATGAGCTGGAGATAGTGGAGCACTATAGAGTGGACAGAGACCTCCTGCAGCAAATTGTGGAGCTGTGCAGGCCATGCCTCACACACAGAACCAACAGAGGGGAACCCATCCCAGTGGAAACTAAGGTATGTGTTGGCCTAAGAATACTAGCAACAGGTACCTTTCAGAGACCAACTGGTGATATGATGGGGATATCACAGGCATCAGCATCCAGGGTACTGCACCAGTTCCTGGATGCCATGTCAGCACATGTTGGTGATCATGTATATTTCCCCAATTCCCGTGAGGTATTGGCCAGCAATATGCATCTCTTCCAGCAAATAGCAGAATACCCTGAGGTAGTGGGTGCAATAGACTGCACGCATATACACATCAAAGCACCAGCCGGTGAGTGGGGTAGGGCCTACATTAACCGCAAGGGCTTCCCCACCATCAACTGCCAGGTCATGTGTGATGCCCAGGACATAATAATGAATGTGTGTGCTGGCTGCCCTGGAAATTACCATGATTCCCATATCTGGCATCTGACGAAGCTGTGCCAGACATTTGCCAATGGGGACATCCCACATGGTCACTTAGTGGGGGATGCTGGCTATGCACTGGAGCCATGGCTGATGACACCCATCAGAAATGCACACACACCTGAAGAAAAATGCCATAATGAGGCACATGCACAAACACGAAATGTAATCAAGCATGTGTTTGGGTTGCTCAAGTCACGGTTCCGGTGCCTGGACACATCTGGTGGAGCCTTGCAATACTCACCAACTACATGTACCCAAATTGTCATGGTATGTGCTATGCTACATAATATGATCCTGTGAAAACAGCTGCAACAGGCCTATGCTGGTCATGTTGCAGCTGTTTTCACAGGATCATATTATGTGCTATGCTACATAATATGATCCTATGAAAACATCTGCAACAGGACCAGCATAGGCCTGGGCCAAACAGCCCCCCACAAGTGCCAAGGCCATCACAGGCAGAGTGTGACTCGGAGGAGGAACAACCTGAGCCTGGCCCAGTAGGCAGACGGAGGCATGCCCAGTATGCCTTGGCCTTGGCAAAGAGGCAACACATAGCACATACACTGGCTCAGTAGGAACCCTGGAAATGATACCTCTCTCTGACTCACACATATAGTAAAAGGGATGCCTAACTTGACACTACCTGTTGCCAAACATGTATAGGGAGTGCAGTATACGCATCCGACATAGGCAGCCCTGCAGCACCACCTGAGGCATGATTGCCATGTGTTAAGCAATGTAAGGTAGTGCTAAACAGCATTTACCACCATGTTGTATATGCAAACTTGATGACCTTCAGTAGCATCCTACCCACACCAAACATGAGGCCACAATATGAAGAGAAGATGATCAATTACAACAATTGACTTAAGTATTGGTGTCAGTGAAAGGGGATTCAATGCCTGTCAGCCTGGGATGAGATGCTCGACAAGACATGATGCTTTGCTAGGGATGGATTTCACCTATCACCTGTGGCCTATTGGATATTGCCAAAGGCTCTTGTCACCCCCATAGTGCCTTTTCTAGGTAAGGCTCAAAACACAAACCCACCTCCATAGGTATCACAAGGGATAAGAAAGTATAAGTAATGCTACTCAATGCCAGAAGTCTAAACTGCAAGATGCATGCACTCCAAACACTCTTCAGCATGGAGAATGTTGATATCTGTGCAGTAACATAAACCTGGTTCAAGGTTCGCAAGAGCACCCTAGCATTCACAGGTACACCTCATACCATGTTTTACAGCTGCAAAACATGGAACAAACTACAAAAGGAGGGTGAGTATCAATATTTGTCAAAGATACCCACACCCCCAGGTTGGTGGCACAGCATGAAGCATCAGAGACTACCCATGTGTAACCAACAGTGGGTAAAACTGCCTTCCAGTTCATAGCCTGCTACAGACCACCCTCCTAAACCCAGGAACCACACTTGTCCAACTGGAGAACACATGAAAATATGAAGATCTCCCCAAACACCATTATATTGGGTGGCTTCAAATACCCAAACATACACTGGGAGCATTACCCTAGCTCCAACACCCTAGGCCAAAGGTTCCCAGAATTTATAAATCAAAATACTATGGAACAACTTGCTACCACTCCCACAAGAGGGGAAAACATACTGGACCTGATCATCACCAACATGGGGACTCTATCCCCAAGACCAGAAGTGTATCCCTCACTGGTACGATCACACCAGATAGTAATTTCACTGGATATTCACATCCCCTCCTCAGCCCATGGCCAGAAAACCACATTGAAAAATGTTCACTAAAGCATATGTCACACACCTCAAAACTGAGGTGGAGTCCTTCACAGCCCCTGTGTCTGTGGAAAATATGGCCCAGACCTTATAACCCTTTATAAACACATTCTATGAACACCGTCAGGAATGCATGGATCATGCAATCCCAAATAAAACCAAGACACAATCCTCCAAAGGCAGACATCCTGTTTGGTGGACCCCAGCCATAAACAAACCATACAATACAAGGAGGAAGCTACTATATGATAGATCCAAATCACAAAAAGGGAAGCCATCTCTGACCAGTATTATTGAAAAACAACGTCCACACATAAAATTGTCTAAGGCCATCTGTGAGATAAAAATCGTACAGGACACCAAGGATAATCACAAAGCATTCTTTACTTATTGTAGGAACCTGTGTGGGAATCCCCAGGTATGTTCAGAATTAGTCCAAAATGACAAACAATACAACAAACCCACAGGCATTGCCAACATCCAAGCTGACAGGTTCAGTGCAAACTCCCCCCCCCTCCCCACCAAAAGGGCAAATATCTATCCCAGCAGAGTGCTGGCCCCCTGACATCACAGATGCTCAGGTAACAGCCAGCCTCTCCAAAGCAAAACACACAGCATCAATGGGACCAGACGGTGTCCTGGGCTGTGTCCAACATGAACCCCAAGAAGAATTGAACACACACATAAAACCATTGTTCAATGTCAGCCTTAACACACGATATGTACCCAAAGAGCAGTGTACAGCAACAGTGGACCCTCTCCATAAAGGTGGTGCCTCAATGGATACTGCAAACAATCGCCCCAGAAGCCTGACTAGGTTGGTCTGCAAAACTATGGAAAGGATCATCATGGACCTCAGAAATAAACATATATGGGGACACACAGACACGGGATCCTACCCATTTTGCCTTTGTTAAGGGCAGATCCTGCCTCTTAAACCTGGTTGAGTCATTTGAAACAGTCACCAAGGCCATTGACGAGGGGATGGTCATCCACACATCCTACCTGGACCTTGCAAAAGCCTTCCATACAGTACCCCACTTGGTCATCATAGATAAGATCACCAGCTTCAATAGAAACCCCTATGTCACTAGATGGGTTGCAAACTGGCTCAAGGACAGAACCCACATGGTCTGAAATGCTGGAGCCATGTCAGACCACAAACCAGCTACAAGTGGCATCCCACAAGGCTCAGTCCTGGGATCTCCCTTGTTTGGTATATATTTCTCAGAGGTACAGGCCAACACAGAAGGACTGTTGGTGAACAAGTTTGTAGATGACTGCAAACTGGGCGCCATAATCGACCCTCCAGCTGACACAAGCATCCTACAAAAGGGCCTCATAGAAACAGACAACTGGTGCCAGAGCCATGTCCTCAAGCTAAACACAAAACAGTGTACAGTCCTCCCCTTTGTCAAAAACTAAGTGCCCACAAATTACTACATATGTGGTAACCCATTAAGTATGGAAGAAGTGATAAGGGACCTGGGGACCCAAGTCGATAGCAATCTCACATTCGACAACCATGTGGCCAAAGTGTTCAGAGAAACATTTCATATAGCCCACTGAATCATGAAGTTAATCACATCTACATCAGTGGAGGTCATTGTGTCTCTTAACTCATCCCTCATCAGGCCCATAATTGAGTACAATGCCCCTTGTGGGATGTACCTTTTCAGACACCTGCAGCAGCTGGAAAGACCACAAAAGTACCTCACCAGGAGGATCATAGGGCTCAAACACATGCCAGTCACTGCCCAGTTAAAGAAACTGCAGCTCCACTCAGTGGCATACTGCCTGCCCAGAGGCAATCTGTGCCAGATGTATAAAGCCATGTCCAACCTGGAATCAATGGAAATGCTGCACCTTGGAAAATCAGAATCCCATCAAGCTATGCGCTCAAGAGACGTAAACCTCAGGACTGAAATAAACAGGACATGCTGGAGTGACAGATCCATAACCCAGAGACTCCCCCCCACTCTTGAGTAAACTCCCACTCCAGGTTAGCCAGAGTCCCTCATTGACTCTCTTCAAGAGGAATCCTGATGAGTGGATGGGAGATTGTAGGTTTACCCTGGGTATCACTTCTATGTCACTGTTAGCCAGAGGTACAGTATACTAACCATGAAAAATGCAATGGCAAACTCCACTTACAATGTGTGTGGAAAGCCAAACACACTCTGGCTAGGATTATAGCTGCCCTAGGGCAGATAGCCTAGTATGAACAGAATCACACACAACAAGTAGTACAACTGTGGTCACTGTGGAGTAATGCCAATGTGCACCCACGTTGGTAAATACACAGCAATGTTGAACAAGCCTGGTTTAAGTAGGCCATAGCTGAACCAAATGCAACATGCTCATAGTTGCCCAACTAGTCTGGTCTGCTCAGTATGAGCATTTACAGCAGTGATGGACTCAAACCCATGATACTGTGCACCATAGTGAAAGTACTGAACCACTACACCATGACAGTATTGCAGTGCTCAACCAGTATGAGAGAATGTTGCCAAGTCTTTGCAAACTATCCCATGGAAACATTGCAAGCACAGCATAATCCCTGTTGAGTTATGACACAAAGGAGTCTGGCAGTAAGAACACAACATGACTTCCAACACACACAGTATTAATGTCAATATTGGTCATGTTCACACACAACCACAAATGTAGTGGACTTCAGATCACAACATATGGAAAGGTCACACTGGGCATGCTCACACACTTGGATAAATGAGACACATGTCAGGCAACAAACCATGGAAAGCCTGAACTGGGCATGCTCACACACTTAGGCCATGTCTGAGTATAGCAGTCAGTCACACATATCTGCCAGTTGTATGTGTTAAGCCAGGAACCTCCCACGATCCAGCAATCCACCCTGTGCACACAGTTAAATGACAACAGACACATATATTAATATACCGGAACCCTGTCATGATCAAACATGTTCGCAGATACACACGTTGTTCACAGAAACTGTGAAAGCTATGGCAATAAAGACCTGCAAACAGTAGCAGCAACAAATATTGTGCATCCCAAATGTAAACATAGGTGCAGAGGTGAATACTAGGCTGTCTGCACTGGGGAATTCATAAGCCTAGGCAGAGTGTATTTGGCATCTGCCTCTCCAGTAGAGTAGCTTACTGTGCCTCTGTAAAGTAGGTCACAGAAGACACCCTTTAAGGCTACCTTGCTGTGCCTCTGTCAAGCAGGGACATAGTGGAGATCCCAGGGGTGAATTTGCAATTTCCCATCCATGCGGCTGTATTTTGCTGGAAGAGGGTTGGTGAGGGACTATGTCTAACTTTAACTGGGATTCAATTCCAGAGTGAGGGGAGCCTGTGAGTAATGAATCTGTCCCTGCAGCATGTCCTATTTATGTTTGTGCTGAGGTTTACGTCCCTGGAGTGTGTAGCTGTAAGGGTCTTGGATGTTATGAGGTGGAGCATGTCCATTACTTCTGGGTTTGAAATGTCTGTGTACGTCAGGCATAGATTAGCTCTGAGTAGGCGTTAAGCAGCTGAGTAGATCTGGAGATCCTTTAGCTGAGCTGCATAGGACATCTGTGTGTAGCCCATGATTCTCTTGGGGAGGTACTGTTGTGTTCACTGTAGTTGCCACAGGTGTTGGGTAAGGTACACCCCAAAAGTGGCATTGTAGTCAAACATGGTCCTGATGAGTGAGTAGTAGAGGGCCACAATGACCTCACATGATCTACATGCAAACACCCATGTGAGAAGGAGGGCTATACAAAGTTCTCTGTCAATGTGATTAGCAAAGGAGAGGTTATGATCTATCTGGGTCTGTGGGATATTGCTCTGTTATGTAGTAGCTTCCTCCTTCTGTTGTACAGCTTATATATGGCTGGAGTCAACCATACAGGTCTCCTGTTTTGGAGGAGTCATGGTTTTATGTGGGACAACATGATCAATGCATACCTGCAGCTGCTCATACAATGCGTTTGTAAAGAATTCTGCAGATTGGTCTGTATTAACCTCCAGCACGGGGCCTCTGAAGTATTCCACCCCAGTCTTCACAAGTGCAAAGTCTGCTTTTGAGAAGTTCCTTACAGTGATTTCCTTGGCTGGGTGTGGGGATGGGATATGGATGCTCAGGGAAAGTTGATCATGGTCTGATCTTAACAATGACAGTTCTACCTCTGGTGTAGAACATAGAGTCCCCATATTGGTGATGATCAGGTCCAATATGTATTCCCCCTAGTGGGTGTGGTGACTGGTTGTGCTATAGCACATGGATTCACAAATTGTAGTGGCTGTAGGGTGATGTTGAGGGCTTGAGTATTATCCCCAGTCAATATTTGTGTACCTGAAGTCAACCACTATAATGGTGTGTGTAAAGACCTTCATATCCTACACTGTTCCCAGGAAAGCCAAGTGTGGTTACTGGGTATGGGTGCGTGGTCTGAACTACACACCAAACCAAAAGGCAGTTTTGCACAATGGTAGGTGTATATGTATGGCCTGTCATGCTTAGTGCAGTGGGACCAACCCAGAGGTGTGTGTATCTGTGATGTATATGGATACACCCCCTACTTGTGTTATGTGTCACAAGTCCTGTGGTCACGATGCATGGTATAGAACATAACCTGGCAGTGCCAGTGTGCATATGTGACCCTGAACTAGGTTTCTGTGAATGCACAGATATTGGTATCCCCCATACTGAGGGATAGTTAAAGATGTGCATTCTTCTTTGGAAAGACTGATGATGTCAGCACCCTATAAATACAGCAGGAGAATGGAAATTATCCAGTAATGTGAATAGCGTGCTGTGCTAATGTATCTCTCTCAAGTGCCATAACCTAGTTAGGTAGGGGGTAGGGGGGCAGGGGTGTGTGTATGTCTGCAATTCTTTGTGAAAGTAATGGCCATTTTGAAGACTGGGATAACACACTAAAAGATGTACATTCTTCTTTGGAAACACTGATGATGTCAGCACCCTATAAATACAGCAGGAGAAGGAAAATCATCCAGTAATGCGAATAGCATGCTGTGCTAATGTATCTCTCTCAAGTGCCATAACCTAGTTAGGTAGGGGTTTGGATCCTATAAATGCCATGTGTGCGTTTGTCACACAGTTTGTGAATGTGTTGTGTGTTTTGCTTTCATTATTGTATGACATATTATTATAACAGTAATTGCCATGCACACATCAGGTATGTGTTTGACACATACAGATATGTACCTGTGACCTATAATAGTTCCTATATGTGAAGCCTGCCCTATATGAATACAGTTGTTACCTTTGCCGCCATGTGCCACAGCTTACCAGACCTTAAGCCATGCATGTATGTTGGTGACAATGTAAGCTACTGCAGTGATCTGTGTCCAAGGCCAACTATGTGACACACACCCATGAAAGCTTTGATAGATTAATGTGGGTGATGGTTCATGTCTGCAGTATATGTCAGACATGTTAAAACAGCAAAGTCTGTGAGTGATGGCCATCCAGTGTAGGTGTATGGCAACTGTTGCCGATATGCATACAGACACCTTCTTGCTTAGGTGATACACAGAGGGACTGCAGAATACCTTTGGAAATGTGAATATCACAGGATAGACAAGATAACACCTGTCCACATGTACACACCATTACCCATTCTACATGATGGGTGCTACCACCTACATGGTACTGTTGGAATACTATGTTAACTACATGCCGATGACAATGTCACAGTAGCGTTACAGCAATATACCATGGCTTGGACAACAGGTATCTGTCTGTATGAAACCCTTGTGGTGGCTATGTGTGTCATGTGTAGAATGCATTGTAGGCCACTGTATGTATTTGCATTCATGGATGGACATATCCATAGTGTGTTGGCATGTACATTAGACTGCTATATGCCAAAGGGTATTGTTCCCAGGGATGTGTGGGGCTCAGTAACAATGGCTACTGGTATAGTGTAGTACTGCAGGGATATCACTGACACCAGGTTCCTACGTCTGTGTATCAGTTGAGGAGACACCATGTAATGACTACTGAATGTCAGGCTATGTAAGCTGTGTATACTACCAGAATGCAGACCATTGACATGTGGAAACCGTATCACCCACAGCATACTGTCAAACCATGTCATGTTCCATGCTGACCATGTTCACAAATGTACACCTGCAAATCGGTGATGCAAACATCACACATGTACTGTCCACACCCCAACACATGCAGGCACAGGTACACACAACAGCCATGTGGCACATGTGCAGACAGTACACTTTGGGAATTAACACTGGTGTATACAAAACTGCAATGACAAACATAGTTAATGCATCATGCATGCTCGAATCTACCCACAACAATATCATTACACTGTACTGTTAACAACATGATAATATTACTACAGTGCTATGTAGTCACCCTGTGCATCAGTACCATGCTATCCTGTTCCAGCATCAATGTTACAGATTGCAGGAGGTGGCACAGTTTCATCATATGCACAGGGTGTGTACTTGGTTTGCCAGAGTCTGCCATTGACACATCCAATTGACATGGATATGTGTGTGTGTGTTAGTGAGGGACAACAGTACAAGATGGGGCAACGTTTCTGCAATGTGTGTGTGTATGTGTTAGCCCTAGGTGTTAGCATTATGTGTGTGTGTATGCATGCACACAGTTCCACCATGTGGCTGCCATATATGGGTGTTTATGGACAGCCACAGACTGTACCTGCCAGGTCATACAGGTCACTGTCTCTGGCCACGGACACGGTACCTGTGCCTGGCAGGGGTGCTACGGACAGTATCAGGTACTAAGCCAGACTGGGTACTGTCATCAGAAGCAGTGGGTTGTTGACAGGACACATGTCCCTGCTGGGGCTGTACAGAGCCACGTGCATGTGCTGTTCTAGGACGGTGTAATGACAGCACAGACCCAGCATTGCTGGGGCTGGTACTGGCACTATGGGAGAGGCTGCGGGTTTGTAGTCATCTGTGATGACTGACAGCTGATAATGTTGCTGGCAGACGTCCACATCGATGCCTCAACCATCCTGCACTGTCCTGGCTCCTGGACATGTAGTTGTGGAACAGATCTAATGTGTCCCCCCAACGTCTATCAATGACCTTGTTGACGTTACAGATGGCAGACTCAACATCACGCATAGTGTCAGTCATAGCAGTGCGATGTGCTCTAAGCTCCCTCAGACCCTGTCTGGTGTACCGTTCCATACGTGCCTGTGCCTGTATTACAGCCCGGAACATAGCTGAGGTTGATAGACCTCTGTGGGCACGTCTGACAGGGGCAGTACGACCACGGATGCTCCCACGAGAACCCCTGGACATCAGCCTGTGTGGTACCATGTCAGGAATATGGCCATGGCTGCTGTGAGGGGATGCATGTGCCAATGATACCACACTACCCTGGTCAATGCCCACTGTATGCTGTCCCTCAGCTAAGGTCATTGGTGACAATGGATGTATCGGCAGGATGACTGTGCGCATTGATGGGGTTGACCACTGTGTACTGTCAATTGGATTACCAACGACAGACCCTGTCACACCTCCCTGTGCCATTACACATGTGTCATCATTAGCACTATCCCCAGCAGTGGCTTCAGGTTCCCTGCTGCACTCCACCAGAGCAACATCAGAACCTGTGGGAGGAAGATAGGAAACACAGTTTACAAATGTGTAAACGATATTAGCACACAGGCACACATGCACACAGGTGCACATGCACACAGGCGCACATGCGCACATGCACACATGCACACAGGCACACATGCACACATGCACACAAGCACACAGGCACACAAGCACACAGGCACACTCCTCAGTACAGCAGATACAAACACAGACACACCTGCAATCCAACACATACACAATACTGTTTTAGGGTGGGTGGCCGTTTCACAAGGAAAAACATCACTGCACACATGTCAGCATGCAGGTTATGTGTTGCACAGGAACATGTAGTGCAAGTGTAGACAGCCCTTGTTAATAACAGTAAACGTGTACTTGATGCTTGTGTGTAGTTCTTCATTGATTGTCTCCACCCTGGGACACAATGTGTACAAGGACATAACAATGTTGTGCAAGTGTTACAAGCTGTGGGTGCATAGATTTGCACACACACACACACACACACACACACACACACACACACACACACACACATACACACACACACACACACACACACACACACACTCACACGATGGTGCTACACAATAACAGCTATGTGTACTTTTGTGGTCAGTGGAACTGGATGTGGTGTAGTAACGTGAGTCATGATCAACATGCTTCTTGTGGTCAGTCAACAATAACAGTGTGTGCCAGACAGGCAGCTAGCATGCTGTACCTGAAGTGCAGTAACATGACTACATCCACAATTACACAGCCACTTGTTACATGTGTGTGTAAGGTGGCCAATAGTGAGCATTGCCTAACATGAATGTATTATTTGTTCCAGACTGTTGCACAAAGACATGATAGGCCTCTACCCCTCAGGAATATTATGTGTGTTGCATAGATAAGTGGGATGCTGAAGGCTGTCCATACAACAAATGTCATAATTGGACATGTGTAGCAAGCTAAGGTGTAGTGTGTATGCCAAACATGTGTGTGTTGTGTGCATGTGTATCTGGTGTGCATATACAATGTCCAGTACTGTGTTGCCACACATGTTTGTCATGCTCTGTGTATTGCATGTGAGTGAGGCAGCTACTGAGAGTAATGGGATATGCATAGTCTCACAGCAAACATGCACAGCATGCATTATGTGTAGTTGTGTTACATGTGCACACACTACACCTCCATATGACATGCACATGTCATTAGCAATAGTATTGTTATTACACAAGATTGGCTGGCTTGCTGTCACTCCAGAGGGACCTGCAAATATATGAGAGTAATTGTCAGTGGCCACAACTGTGCCTTTGATACTGTGAGTATGATAAAGTACAGTAGTACAACAGGTGGCTTTCACAGGTGTACAGATTATGCTCAGAATATCAATCTTGCAGAAGATTGGGCAGGTTAACAGCTACACAAGCAGTACACATCTCACACATGCATAGACTACCATTACAGAGAACAGTCAACTACAGATATGGGATGTTACCTGCACACTCCATTTCAACATGCTCGGTGGCTCCAGCGTCCATGATGACACATGTTTGTGGATGTTCTTGTTGTTGGCCTGGAGCCACAACACTTAGGAGGTGCTCCTCCACACTGGTGTGGGGGGGGGTGGATAGGTACCCCACCACCTGTGACAAGCTGTTGTCTGTGGATATCAGATGCACACTGCTGGACATGTCTAATTAAATCACTGCAGTGATGGCGCACCTGCTCATATGTCCGGTTATGCATGCCTATGTCATTTACCCAAAGGACAAGTTCTTGCCACAGTGCAGCCCTCTCATGCTGGTTCTGGCTGGTCCTGGAAAACAGCACAGAGTAATTATGCACCAGGCTCTGGTGGATCTCCTGATCCTCTGCTGCTGTATACGGTAGGTTTCTCTGATGTACCATCACCCTGGAAGGAAGGAAAAGAAAAATATGTGAGCAAGTCATGTGGCACACTTAATATTCAAATGTACTGATATCACTTCACTGCCATATATAGCATCAGTCTGTCTATCAAGGGATACACATGTTTGATACCACATATCAGTGCTCAGCCCACTACTGTCTGACAGTGCCTGCCACACTCCATACAACAAACTAGTATACACCAGCACTCGGCACACTGTTTGGAATACAATGCAAAACCTCACACTGGGGTATGTATCAAGCTAATGGATGAAGAATATTGTCATCCCATGCAATGAATGCAATACACATGTACAGTTTCAACGGTAATCCACCCTAGTCTTTGATGCCATACCCCTACCTGACATATGTGCACAGTTGTTACTAAAGCCAACATACTGCTGTCACAGAGTATACATGCTGCCATGTACACACACATACCCTGTAACACACATGTGATTGCGGCCATGGTACAGGCATCATTACACACACATTACACATACATACAACACACAAATGTATGACGACACAGAGGAGCATTAACTGTGTACCTTACATTACTGTGTGCCCCTACTTATAGATACCTATGCATGAGGTATGTAACCTGTGCAGACTACAGGTAACACACCAAACAGTGTTACCAAAGAATGTGAACATGCACCATACTGTAGTGTTTAGGCCTACAACATCAGGTAGTACAACAGTTCATATGTGAGCTGGATTCAACAGCAGTACCACTTACTAAGCATTCATGTATTGCTTCTGCCTACGATGGGGCCCCATAGTCGTACACAGAGAACTACGGCACAACATATGCCAATCTACTATGTGTGCATCCCAATAACTGACACATTTTTCTCTGGCCTCACAACAAGGACACCAACTACCATGACAGACACAAACTCACGCTAAGCTATCACACCTTTACAGACCTTGCACACAGTCAGTGTCACACTCATTCAATGTCACATAGCTGGTATTGCACTGAGTACATGTGTGTGTGCATTGTGTCATAGGTAGGTACTATGCTATTGGCCTTGGGCCTAGGGCAGCCTAGCCATATGCTAGCATGCCCTTTGGTACACATGCACTGTGATTTTACTTGCTCCTGTGAAACAGTTACACACAGGTGGCTCACAGGGCATATTACCTATCTCCATGACATTCATCAGGGGTATGTATGACATCTACTAATGAGGAGCCTTGTTTGTTAATGCTGGGTGGTTTAGTCCAGGGTATGGCATATTTGTGTGTACAGAAACCTGTACCTCCAGCATGTGCTGTTTAGTGCGGTGACAGAGATTAGGGCCCTACGTCATGTAGGCTGGACAGATTGTGAGGTGTTGCCATGGTGGTTGGCCAACTGGTATGGGTGTGACATAACTCTGTATGTCCAGCACTGGTAACCTCTGTGTAGGCAGTATGCAAGGCATTCTAGCTGTGGTTTTGTGAGTCAGTCTGCATAGGGAATGTGTTTGTGGCCATTATCAGTCTTTGTTAGGTATGTCTGTGGCTTTTCCATTTCCTGTAGTTCTCATGGGAGGTACATACTGCATAGGACATTGTGAGGTGTACAGGGGTACACTGACTTACATTTCCCTAGCTGTCACACCTTTTGTGATGACACGTACCATGTACAGGGATTACAAGACTAGTGTGCCACTGTGGATATCAAAGGGGAGGCTATTGTACACCTGTGTCCCATGTTCCCTTCTGATACCTCCAGTGGTAGGCAGGCAACCACTATGTGTAGTTAGTGGGTAACATGTTTTGGAATAGGGTATGGTACTGCAGTATCAACACTGGTGTTCTGTCCATGCCTTGGTCACCAGGCACCTGTTGCAGTACATCTGCCCCCATGTCCCCCTCTCTCACTCTCTCTTTATATATATATATCTATATATGTTTATATATATATACATATAAATATGTATATCAATATAGACATATATATATATATATATATATATATATATATATATATATATATATATATATATATATATATATATATACATATACATATATGTATATATATCTATATACACCGCTATATATATATATATATATATATATATATATATATATATATATATATATATATCTATATATATATATATATATATATATATATATATATATATATATATACATATCTATAGACATTCATATCTATCTGTATACATGTATGTATCTAAATTTATATCTATATATGTATTTGTCTATTATATCTATATGTATATGCATATTCTCTATCTATCTATCTATCTATCTATCTATCTATCTATCTATCTATCTATCTATCCATATATCTCTATGTATCTATACAGACCTCTTGATAGGTACCCCACCACCTGTGGCAAGCTGTTGTCTGTGGATATCAGACGCATGCTGCCGGACATGTCTAATTAAATCACTGCAGTGATGGCGCACCTGCTCATATGTCCAGTTATGCATGCCTATGTCATTTACCCGACAGACAAGTTCTTGCCACAGTGCAGCCCTTTCATGCTGGTTCTGGCTGGTCCTGGAAAACAGCACAGAGTGAGTAGAGGCTCTCCTCTGGCCACGCTTGAAGAGGGGGGATGAGCCCCATCCCCTGCAGTGCTTCCACCCGAATGTGGCACAGGGCCACCGGAGAAGGAGGTCCCGGCCTGGGCACTGGTGCCAGGTGCACTCACCAGCTGAGATGGGAGAGGTGGGTCCGCTGGAACCCGCCTTCCCTGTTGTCCTATGTTTAGCAGTATTTTATGGCATTTTGGGTTAGTAACAAACAACACCATTCAAAATTAGTTGTAACAGCATTTTGGGTTAGTAACAGTTGTAACAGCATTTTGGGTTAGTAATAGCAAATCATATATAGATATATGTAAATATGTATATATATATATATATATATGTATATATATATATATATATATATATATATATATATATATATATATATATATATATATATATATATATATATATATATATATATATATATATATATATATATATATATATATATATATATATATATATATATATATATATATATATATATATATATATATATATATATATATATATATATATATATATATATATATATATATATGCACACAGACTTCTTAACATCCATTGCTGTACATATACATGCACATGTAGGTACATGGACTGCCCACCTTTCATGGTGGGAATATCAATGTAGGTGCATGGACTGCCCACCTTTCATGGTGAGAATATCACTTCTGCAACAGTTGTGAGACATACCATTCTGTAATGATATTGCACACTGTTGTGCATAATGCATTATGCTGTCCTCAAGCCATATAGCTGTAGCAGGCCTCACTGGCTCAGTCCCACAGAAGTTCACCACCACATGACATATACCTGCACTGCATGCTGTTTTCAATGCCACACACTACAGCCTACATTGATATGTGCACATAGCAACCTTCAACTACATATGTATGTCCAGTCTTCACTAACAGTTTCAGTATGTCCCTTGCCCTATGCACATCTTCATATGCATATAGATACAGACTGCTAACACATATGGACGGTTCACAGTATGCAGATTATTAGATTATGTAGTTTACATTACCTTTGTCTCTGACAGCTTTTTTTTTTGATTGCTGGCTTGCTAGCTTGCTGGCTGGCTGGCTGGCTGCCTGGAATTCTGGATGGCTGGCTACCTGGATTGCTGGCTGGATGGCTGCCTGGATGGCTGGCTGGCTGGCTGCCTGGATGGCTGGCTGGCTGCTTGGGTGGCTGGATGGCTGGCTGCCTGGATGCTTGAATGGCTGGCTGGATGGCTGCCTGGATGGCTAGCTGGCTGCCTGGATGGCTGGCTGGCTGTCTGAATAGCTGGCTGGCTGCCTGGGTGGCTGGATGGCTGGATGGCTGGCTGCCTGGATGCCTGGATGGCTGGCTGGATGGCTGCCTGGATGGCTGGCTGGCTGGCTTGGTTTTTCTTTTTTTTTTTTTTATTTTGGTCTGCCTCTCTGTCTGTCTGTCTCTCTCTCTCCCTCCAGTTGCTGCAATTATATTATGGCATGTGTGGACTGGCAGTACAGGCTGCTTTTGTAGGTATCTGCACATGTGCATGTGATGGCCTCTGCACCAATTGGTGGCCAGCATTTACTAATTGCATGCAGCCTGCTGTGTGGTAATTGCAGTTCTCACTGTGATTTCAGGACACTGCTATAAAATGTTACGTTAGGTAGGCATAGGCCTTTCAGTTTTGCAAGGTGGGGACCATGCTGGTTTGCTGTGGACACTGTTGTGTCAGTCAGAAGGTTGGTATGTCTGTCATATCTAAGGTGTGTTGTAGCCCCTGAAATGCATGTTGTACTGAAACCTGACTGTTTCTTTTTCCATTTCACTCTGCTCAGTGTGTATGTGAACTCACACCTGCTAATACTAACACTGTTTACATGGGAGTATGCACTTTCCTATGGGAGTTGTGGATTAACTGGTATACAACAGTAGTTCCTGCAATGTGTTACTATGGCTTCACTATTTTCCTTTTACATTCACTCCTTGAAGGCCTGATATTTGTCTTTACTGGAATGTGTTGCTATGGCTTTCCTATTTTCCATTTACATTCACTCCTTGTAATGCATGATATATTTCTTTCAGCAGTAAGCTCTTATATGTTTGCTGCGGCTTGGTGGCACTGCATGCAGTCTGGTGAGCCCAAGGTCTGGGGTTTGAAACTTACAAGGGTATTTTATTTTGCTGCTGAGCAGTACTAGGGCCTTGTATTTTGTACCAACAATTATGAATATCAAGCACATGCAGTGCTTGTAAACTGCTATACTGTCATTACTTTGTTAGATGGCTACATCCTTTGATATTTCTGTGTTGTACTCCTACATGAGGGTGTGCTTGTGGGAATAATTCTACAGCTATTCACAGAGTGTGTAACAGCAGACAGGCTGATATGCCTGTGTATTTCTGACCCTTGCAGGCCTGAGATATTCTCAGGTATATATTTGACCAGCCTCAGGGAAAGGTACATATCAGTGGGATACACCCGTGATATATTTCAGATATTCTGCAGTTGTGACTGTGGGGTATTTTGAGCATATGTATTACTACACCATTTCTGACATGCAAGTAGTGTCTACTTCAACTTATTGACAGTCACCATTATGTGGGATACCCCGCCTTTCTGCCTACTGTTAGTACATTTCACAGGGAGTCAGTGGGGCACAGGCAACATTTTTTGCAAATCAGGGACATCCCTGTAAATCAGTCACAGTTGGGAATTCTAGCCTCATACCTATTCAAATATGACGGTGTTTATCCTGCTCTGATACTGTGTGGGGTTTGTGAGGTGCTGCTGTAACATTATTACCTCCTAGCATGGCTGTTTCTCTTATCACACTAATGTAATGCAATTCCACAAGAATTGCCAGTAAGGATTCAGGGAACAAGCTTTGTGTAATGGCCTTGCTATATTCCCTTTACATTCACTCCTTGTATTTCATGATATATTTCTTTCAGCACCATGTTCTTGTATATCTGCCGTGGCTCAGTGGTAATTCATGCAGACTAGTGTTTCCAAGGTCCGGGGTTCGAGACTGACAGGGGTATTTTATTTTGCTGATGAGCAGACTACAGGCCTTGTCATACAGAGTGACTAAGGCACTTTTAAGCAGTTGTAAGCGGGTTTGCGCTGGTTTGCACGATGCTTACACATGTGCACACTCGCTTAGCTGAGCGCACACTCACTTAGCTAAGCGCACACAAGCACACACCTGCTGACTACTGCTTAAAAGTGTTTACTCCTGCTAACACCCGTGCTAATTTCTTTTAAAGAAAATGGGGAGATAGGAAAGTGGTGAAAAAGGGGGCACAAAGTGGGTAGGACAGCAGGAAAACAAGCTCTGGATGTGCAGGAAGGATGTAGGGAAGGCCCATAGCTGCCCATTTCTTTATCAGCAACAGCTGTGCATATGTGTGAATTTTGGTGTGAAATTTGAAACCTTCCACCCCTGAGAGAGGGGTGAGGACAACAAAATATGTTGCCCTGCCAATTAGAATTATCAGTTTACATGTCCAGTGGACATGTGTACGAATTGGACAGCTATGTATGGGGTGTAATTTTTTTGTGGGAACAGAGTGCCCTGTTTTTATTTTTTTTTCAGGTGAGAGTCGAATGTGAGGTACAGGAAGAAGGTATATTTGGGGAGGTAGGTTGGGGAGGTTAACAGACAAGACAAACAAGATGCATACAGGGGTGGAGTATGACACATGTGAGGGGTAAACACATATGACGGGGACGGATGTTTGGATATCGCAAGCCAATGAGCCCACAGATGGCAACAGTGGAACTGAAATCCCCACCCATAGGCAGTTACCACTGCGCCTTCACAGCCCAGACCGGGGCTGTGCTGGGGGCTGGATAGGATGGGCAGGCACACCCGTGAGTTGCACCACCTTCGCCTCAAGCTGGCGTAGGGGATCAGTCACAGAACGCCTGATCTCAGTACGCACCACAGACCGGACCCTATGGAGGGTGAATAGAGGCTCTCCTCCGGCCATGCTTGCAGAGGGGGGATGAGTCCCATCCCCTGCAGCACTTCCACCCGAAGGTGGCACAGAGCCACCGGAGGAGGAGGTCCCGGCCTGGGCACTGGTGCCAGGTGCACTCGCCAGCTGAGATGGGAGAGGTGGGTCAGCTAGAACCCACCTTCCCTGTTGTCCTATGTTTAGCAGTATTTTATGGCATTTTGGGTTAGTAACAAACAACACCATTCAAAATTAGTTGTAACAGCATGCATCAGTATTCCCATTAACCAAACACCCATGAATTCCGAACATTGAGCAGCAAGCATAACACATGCATATTTAGAACAACAGTGCACATTCCAACAGCATGCAGGGTTGATTGGTGGCAACATGCCATCAGGTGTGGATATGTGAATGGGCACATGCATCAACGTACATGCAGATATGTATGAACCAGCAGGACAAATGTCCATGGGAATTAATTGTGAATACACATACCCGGTTTGGTGTGGAATGGTATCATTTGTGAAAACAGGGTAAGGTGGAGAAATTTTACATTAACAACTTAAACTACCTATACATATACTGTACATTCCTAGTAGATGCAGATATATATCACCTACATGTATTAGTACAGTTTCCTGTATGTAACCTTAGGAATGTTGGTGATGGGGATGTTACTGCTACATTAATATACATTCCATTTTTATTCATATATGTTCATATCTGGCTGTGTTCAGGTACAGCATCCTGCTACATTTGATATATATGGGTCTAGACAACTGTGGATGTTCAGCATTTCATACAACCATACTATTTCCATAATGCAAGGGTACAGCAACATATCCAATTTGTGGGACGGACACAGTCCATGTTCTGTATTTTATTTAACACATTACACTCTTTGGTTGTGGCTGTCTCATTTATTTCATAATGTAGTGACTGCAGTATACCTTTATTCCAGACTTATTACAGCTTTCTTGGTAGCTTCAAACTGTCTTTCTCACACTCTCTCACTTATTTTATATTTACATTTCAGACTGGTACTTAATTCTAGGCTTTATTAACATTTATTACTGGTTTACAACAACCCTTTCCAGCTGACTCACTTATTTTATATGGCAGAATTTAAAAGGATGTATTTGACACTTGTCTATCCTTTGTTGATTGATTACCACTCATTTTCTGGCTGCAGCAGTTATCTGATATTACAATACAGGTGGAAACTTCTATTTGGGACTTGTTTAATCTTTATTACTGGATTGCATTACACTATTTTCCAGGCTGCATCACTTATCTAATCTTACAATACTAGCAGAATCTTTCTTCTAGGCTTATTTGACCTTTATTAGTGGGTTACAACACTGAGCTCTTTTACAATCTGTCTCACTTATATTCTATGACAATACCAGCTAAATAATTACTAACCTGCCTGGTGGCGCAACCTCAGCAGCCTATCAGCATAGGCTCACTGATTCGCGGAAAGAGCACCTGCAGCTGTAATATAAAGGAAGTAATATTTGAACATACATCTCCATACTATAGGCTAGGATAGCATTTCTTGCAGACTTAATTACATGGATACATAGTAGTGGGACGCTGGGCATTTGGCGGGCCTCCTGGATCCAATGGTTTAGTTGGTCCTCCTTCCGTCGCTTCAGGTCCGCATGGTGGTGAAGGACTTGTTCACCAGTCCTCAGAATGCATGTGGCACTGGTGAGATCATGTGCCAACCTGTTCCACGCCTCTGCCTTGTACGCACCCCAGTGAACCTGGCCCTGCATGAGTTGTGCTTCATGATCATGGACTAGGAGCCAAACCATATATTTTGACTCCTCAACACCCCACATTTGTGCTCTAAAGCACCTTCCCTCTCCTGCACCTGCCATCCTGACTGCAAATGGGTACCACAATCAGTTATGCTGTGAATTTCTGCCTATGGGGCTTATATATGCCGGTTTTCCCGCACTTATCTGTGATTGGCCATTTTGGATATTTATCAGCTTAAAAAAACCTGCTTTGTCATGCTTCTATTTCCATTCATTCCTTTATATATGCTAATACTACATTTCTCAGTACCACTGTCATGGCTTAGTGGTTCAGTACTTTGACTATGGTGCACAGTATCCCAGGTTCAACCCTGGGCATTGCTTTTTTATTTTACTACAGTCTAGACAGGCTAGGAGGTGTGTCTGTGTAAAGGCGGCTTTGATAGAGCTTGCCCAATGTTGCCCGCCGGTAAGCTGGTTGGAGTGCTGCACAGCTCCGCGCAAACGGCTTATGCTGGGTAACATGTTATTTAGCTATGACCACTCATATTATGCTGGGTGAAGTGCTGCTGAACTACGGGCACTTATTTTAAGCGTGGTAAAGTGCTGCTTAACTCCGGGCACTCATATTAAACCTGTTAAACCACTGCTCACCTGTGGGTGCTCACATTAAGATTGTTAAAGTGCTGCTCACCTATGGGCACTCATATTAAGCTTGCTAAAGTGCTGATCACCTACGGGCACCCATATTCAGCTTGTTAAAGCCTTGCTAAGCTATGGGCAATTCTGATCCTTTTGTTATATTTTATTATGTCGGATTTATTCAAAAATACATGGCCCATTTCATTACATTTTACTTAAATTATAGTTTTATATATATATATATATATATATATATATATATATATGTCAGGGGATTGTTTCATGCTTATTTAAATAAAAATGGAAAATTATGTTGTGGGGGCTCGAACCGTGACTACCTCCTCTTTGGCCAACGTCATTACCGCTACGCTATTGCTACTTGGCTTACTTTGCATATTTAGATCTTATATGCCTTTCAATGTCTGCTAACTGTGGCTGAGCGGAGGGCATACCCGCGCAAATGAGCGCAACTACGGGCAAACATTTTGGAAATTATAAAAAAAAAAAATTAAACTGCTATTTTTACGTATTACATTACAGTTGGGTTTATAGTCTGTGAGGGCATGTGGTGTTGTGTTGCTTGACATTTCCGTGGACTCACTTATGGGTGTTTACTTTCAGGACTCTGACTCTTCTGGGGGCATGTCCCTTTGCAGAACTCGGCATTCGGACACGCCCCTACTTTCCTACACGGACCGTGTTAGCCCAGGGTATGATTCAGCATGCCCTCATGAATATGCATGGCATGCTGACGTCATACCGTTAGACTGCAGCCTCCGTGTAAGACATATTAACTCTTACATGGAGGTTTCATGAATCCGGCCCATTGTTTTTGAATTGTTGTTCTTTTGTTCCCTACGATTTACTTCCTCAATCCACCTGTGTGCCTGTGGAATTCCTAATTTGCATTGCTTTTTTACCCGACCTTTGGAATCGGTTTTGAGCTGTTTGACAAGTTAGATAAGCGAGAATTTTTTCTAATTTTCCATCAAATTCATATTTATTAACCCATTTTGAATAGTATTTAATATTGTCAGCGCATTGCGACTGCATGTATTTTGCATCTTCGGTTAATGGTGGATTTGGGGGTCTTTTTGTGCAATTATTACCCATTTTGTTCTACCCTTTTAATCGTTACGCAACTTCTCTTATTTTTTAACGTGGTACCACAGATTTTGTTATAGTCTCTTCAGAATGACTACCTACCTACTCTGTTTTCCCTGATCTATGACAAGACAGTAATCTTTTCTGTCCCTGACTTGTAAAAATACAGTCTTGACAAAAACAATACAAATCTAGTCCCTGATCTAAAATAGAAAAAAGTAGATTCACCTTACCTGAGCCTTCATGATTGATCACCTGGTTCATAAAAACCTGTCCTTCAGTCACAGATCAGAAAGTGGATGGGCTCTTTTGTACGACAATTCAGTCGGAGGGCTTTTCAAATAAGAAGAACCGATGTGGTTTCTTCCCTGTATGGTTTCAAGCCACCTGGCCCATCTGATCCGAGGCGAAGTGAGGGTTTCCAGTCTGAAGGACCAATTTGTCAAAGGAAAACACTTCAAAGACCAATTCACGTTAGGTTCAGGTATGGCACCTTTTATTACTTGCAGCAAGGAGACAAAAACATGCACATACAGGATTTTGCCTAACTACTAACAGGAATTATGCTCTTCTTATATTGTTCTACAAAACATTGCTTTCTATAGTTGACGTAATTAAATGCAACTTTCTGTATTGTTCTACAGCAGATGTTACTCAGATTTTCTGCTGACATGACTGGATTTATGAAAAATATTTGAGAAAACAACCTGACCTTGGGGGCTTTAGCCCACTACAAGCTTCTATTGTGTAGTTCTAATACATGTGTTACATTTCAAGGTACTTTTCTAGCTTAGACACAAGTAAACGCTGATTGCAGTTCATATATTTTCAAGCATTCTTTGTTCTTATTATCAATAGCTTCTGCAGCTGTGTATTTTCTCACAGCATAAGCGGAACTCCTTGTCTAAATCTCACAACATTAATACAAGTGATACATCTATTTATTATTTTCCTGACACAAGCAGAAATTATCTGCTTCCCTGTAAATTTCCAGAGCATAAGCAAAGATTATAACTGCGCATATTTCATGACAATGCAAGATTGGAAAGCTTCTGCAGTTTGTACAGATTTATGCAGTGTGAAATAGAATAAATGTGTTAACCCTTTTCAAACTTTAAATGCACTAAGCATATTACTAATACATACACTAATACATATTTTTCTAACACACACACATATACATATATATAATATATATATATATATATATATATATATATATATATATATATATATATATAAAGAAAAAACAACGTAACAGTAAAGCATACACAAGGAATTAGAAGGGAATCAACAGCAACCCCAGTATTATATAGCAGTGTAAGCGTATGTCATATCAAGCTGGGCAGGAGCGAGCAAAGCACTGATACTCACACCTCAGGCATAATATTACCAGTGGGAGTAATATTATTGATCTGTGAAGTCTACTTTACACACAGAGGGTAGTCCCTGGTGGGACTACCCAAAAATTGATGGACTGTTTGGCCATCCGACCATTACACAAGCAAGGGCAGGTATGTTCAAGGACTAAATGGTGGGAGAGCCTGAGAACACATGGGTTGGGACAACATACGTGTAGGGCCCCTAATGCTGGGACAGAGCAATGTGTGGAGGTGTGTCATGGCTGTGATAGCAACTGGACAATGGATGGTATGGGTGTATGTTGAACTCGGGTGGGGTGGAGAAACTATGGGTATGTAATTATGGATCCAGGTGTGACAGGGTTGGATGGGCTGGTTCTAATTGGACTGCCCCATGGAGGTCAGTGAGTTTGTTATAAGTATATATGCATACACAAATGCAGACATCTATATGCAGAAGTAAATTCTCTGTAACACATTCATTCCATTTGCAGACATAAATAACATGAATGTGCCCTTACAAACTTTGACAGCAGATAGAATAATAGGTTATGCATAAGAGGGAAGAGACAAAACTACTAAAATGCAGAAGTGTGTACAATGTCCGAAGTCAGTGCTGTGCTGAAAAAAGTCAAATGTGAGGACTTTCCAACACATGGAATCATTCCTGTGATCTGCCTGCTATGGCAACGCCAATTACTAAACCAGTCTATTTGTAAACGAAATACACCAACACATACATAATTAGGCTCTCATGTGTAACGTGTGCATTACCACAGTCATACTTATTAATTTATTGTAGTGTCATGTTAATGGGAGTAAGGATGTAATGAACTATAGAGTCCAATCTTGACATAAAAACATGTGTGTCCCATGTGGGACAACCCAAAAATTGTGAATAGTGTCCTTTTGGTTGCTCATGTCACCAATGTTTGTGGACTAAAAATTTAGGAGTTCTGAGGATACGTGGAGTGAGTCAACCAATGGGATGGGTCTACAGGAGTAGGGAGTGGCCAATGTGTATTGGTGTGGATACACTGCAAATCCAACTGGAGAATGGATGACTGCAGTGTTAGGGAGGTGTTGGGGTGGGTGTCTGGGAAACCAGGAGCCATGGGTATATGGGTATATATGCTTTACATACACACACACACACACACACACACACACATATATATATAAAAATATAAATATATATATATATATATATATATATATATATATATATATATAAAATATAAATATATATATATATATATATATATATATATATATATATATATAAAATATACATATATATATATATATATATATATATATAAAAATATAAATATATATATATATATATATATATATATATATATATATATATATATATACACACACAAAAAAAAAAAATTTTTAAAAAAACAACAAAAATTTTAAAAAATAAAAAAAAATCATATTTTTAAAAAAAAAAGGGGGGGGAAGGGGAAAAAAAAAAAGGTATTTTTGGGGGGGGGGGGGGCCCAAACACGGGAATACCCCATAAAAAGCACAAAAAAAGCCAAATTTTAATCACCCAAAAAGGGGGCCAACAAGAAAAAACACAAGGACACCCCCAAAAAAAACAAAAAAAAGGGGAAAAGCCCGCCAGAAAAAGGCATGGAAAAAGACAAAACCCAAAAATCAATCAAAAAGAAAGCCCCTTGCACAAAAATTGGAAAGGGATAAAAAAAAAAACCCAAAACACCGGGGAAAAACCCAAAACGGGGTAAACCCCAACCCCGGGGCAAATAAAAAAAAACACAAACCCAAAAACCGGGCCCCCAAAATAAGGGGGGGAAAGTTTTAAACATGGGATACACAAAAAAGGGGGGGCCAACACCAAAAACCCAAATGTTTCACAGGATAAAGGCACCAAAAAACCCAACAAAAATCATACCAAAAAAAACCGTGTAAATGGAAAGAGGGAACCCCAAACATAGAAATTTTTAGACAAAGAACATAAAAAAAACAAAAAACCCCAAAAAGAAATAAAAGAAACCCCCAAACCCCATTTTTGGGGAAAAAAGAAATAAAAATTTTTAAAAATTTATATAAATTTTTAAAAAAATAAAAAATAAAAAATAAAAATATCTGGAAAGGTGGTTAATTAATTTTTCACAGGGGATATTGGCATGGGGGGAAAAGACACAAAAATTTGGAAAAGGAGGAAAATGGGAGAACCCCGGGAATTTTAAGACAGATGTTTGGGGAAAAAAATAAGATAGGTATCCCATAAGGGAAAAAATGAAAATGGTTGGAAGGAAAAGGGGTCAAAAAGGTTTTGGCCCCAATAATGAGAATGGAAAAACCCCCTTCAAAGAAGGAAAATTTGGGGGTGATTTTTAAATGGGACTTACCGGGCGGCATTTCCCGGGTCTTTGGACCCCCGGGGAAAAACAAACCCCCATCCTAAATGGTTCCACCAAAAAAAGGGGGAAAAAAAGGGCCAAACCCAAAATGGTTTTCCAAAGGCCTGGGCCCCAATTTCTTCTCCCCCCAAAACCCTTAAAATGGACGGGGGAAAAGGTTTTCTTGCCGATTTCCAAACCCAAAAATTTAAAAAACCCTTTTGGGGTTTTTGTGCTTTTTAAAACAAAAATTTTTAAATGGCTTATTTTTAAAAAGTCCCGATTCAGGATTTTTTTAATTAAGGGGGCAGGGGAAAAAAGAATACCATTAAAACCCCAAAAAAAGTTTTGGTATAAAATTTGCAAGGAGGGGCCAAAACCCAATTATTTGTTTGAATTGAAAAGTGTAGAAGATTGGACTGCAGTTGAAAGGGCCCCAAAAATTTAATAAACCCCGGGCAGTTCTGTCATAACCATGTTTCCAATGGGCAATTCCAATCGGGATGCATGGGAAAAGGTAATATCCTTCCCCCCCGGGGGTATGATGAAACCCCCAAACCCCTTGCTTTTTGAAAGTTAAAAAGGTGTGTTTTTCCCATTTGAAGTAACAGGGGAAAAAAAATGTAACAACTAAAGGTAAGAAACAAAACTGGGGGTTTAGTCCAAAAAACCACACAAAGGGCAAAAGTCCTTAAACATTCCAACCAATCCTTGTTTTCCCCAGAAAAAAAAAAACCCCCTCCAACTTGGCCAGTTTCCAATAACCCATCCCAATTACAGCTGGATTTTTTCCCAAAAACTTTCACCCTCCATCTTTAAAAAGGAAATTTTCCCACTTTGTATGTTGTGGAGTCCAGATTTTCATCCTTTAATGTACCAAAACACCCAGTCAAAAAACCATTAAAAAGGGAAATGAAAGGGAAACCCCAAACAATGCCTGTTTTATTGTTTTTGCCATGCAATTGGCTTGGAACTTTCTTCCCTTTTTCCAATCCCAAATCACCCCCCTAAGAGGAGAACTTGCAAAAGGGGGGAAAAGAGGCCATCACCTGTCAGGGGAACCACACAAAAAACCCCAAAAGGGGGCTGCGCTGACAGGGACCCCAAAAACCCAACCAGAATTTGTGGGGGGGACAACAAAGGCAAAGTCCCCCCCAAAAGAAGGGCTTAAAAAAACCAAAATTTTCTTGGTACAAAATCCTTTTTTATTTCAAACCCCTGCAACTTTTTAAAACTATTTCAAGTGCTTTTACTCATTCCAAAAAGGGTAAATGGGAAAAAGAACTTATTTTGTGTGGTAAAGGGCATCTGCAACAGAGGAATTTATAGTAGACATCCCAATTAGGTGTAGAACAGGGGGGGGAAAAAGGGAATGTTTTTCATTTGGTTAACACCAAACACTTTTGGGAAAATCAAAAATTGACAAATTTCCCAGGCCCACCCAAATAATTTAAATTGGGTTTGCCCCGGGGAGTAATTGAAGGTACAAAAAGGCACCACAGGGGGAAAACCCAAGGGGGGTTTTGGGCAAAAGGGCCCAAAGGGGAAACTGGGGGGGCCCCGGGGGAAAAATAAAAAGTAAAAGGTATGCCCAAGGGGGGTTAACCCGGGTTGTGCCCTTGTGGGGGGAAGGCCTCCCTTTTTACCCCATGAAAGGGACAAAAAGGTGCCTTTTCCCCTGAAAAACCCCATTATTGGGGGCCAAGGGGGGTGAGGGGGTTGGCGGGGCCCCAAGATGGCGGGTCCGGGCCCTGGGTAAAGGGGAAATTTTTGGGCCCCCAAACCCCTACAATGGTGTGCAGTTTAAAAAGGGTTGAAAAGTGTTCTTTTGTGGTTGTCCCCAACAAAAAGAGGGGAAAATTTGAAGGGAACCCCCTGTTTCCTGACACCCTGGTTAAAATTGTGAGGGCCCCATTCCCCTTTTGGAAATGCAGGGCCCCAGCGTGTTTGATACCCTTTTTCATGGACATTGCCTGGGATGGGGCATCCCACAATAATGTACGTGAAAATTACATTGTCCGGGTTTTGGTGGCCATGGAAACACAGAAAAAAATTTCCAAATGCCAAATACGGGGCCCCTGGGGGGGCCCCAAAAGGACCTGCTTTAGAAACAGCGGGTTACCTTCACCCTTGAAAGGGATAGCCAATGAAAAAGGAAACCCCCCTGGTGTCATTTTGGAAATCATCCTTCGGGCCCCCTGTAAGGATTGAAAGGGGCCTCTGGTTTTTCAAAAATTTTTTGGCCCCAAAACAAGTTGACCATCCAGGGGGAACTGAAAAACCAACATTTTTCCAATTTATTGTATTTTTTCCTGCGGGCAGGGCCCCAAAATGCCCTCTGCGGGGAAACTGAAATTTCAACCATCCCTACTAACCCCCTTAAAAACAAATGTGCAGGGTTAAAACTACATACCGGGAAGTGTTTTTGGGGGGGGAAAACAGGGCAAAGGGAAACCCCAGGAAAGGGTTGGGTTGCATCTTTTTTCACCACCTTTTCCCCGATGTGGGGTTTTCTTTCCAACACATTTCCCGGGCCCCAAACTGACATTTGGTTTTTAAGGAACATTTGGGGCTTTAAGGACACCAATAGGAAAAACTACAAAACAGGTTTCCCAAACATGAATGGTTGTTTTTTCAACCACCCCACACCTCTAAGGTCAAACACACACAACACTTCCAAACTCCTTATTTTTCCACACTCAGAATAAAGGGTTACAACATCCCCAACAGGGTTTATCCAGGGGCCCCCAGGGTGGATTAAGGGGGGTTGACATCAGAATCCCAAAAGGGGTTTTTAATTGGGTGTGAACTTTGGGAGTTTTTTCTACCCACACAACACAAGGGGGCCTCTAAATTTAAATTTTTCTTTAGTTTTTCAAATTTTAAAAGGCTTTTTTTGGCACACACCCCCGAAAAGGGGATTTTGGGTTACGAAAGCCCCAAAAGAGGGTATTTTAAGGGGGGTTGACACCCGGCCAGGTTTTCCCAAAAGGTTTAATGTGAATTTGTTTTTGATACCCCTTAAAAGGCATTGTTTTTTAGGAAACCCAAAATTGGGCATGAATGAACATTCCCCTGGTTTTCACATTTACACAACGTTACCAGAATGCCAAATTACGGGGTTGGTGTCCCGGGATGTTTTTTCAGGGGGTTGCCCAGCAGGATTCCCAAAAGGGTTTTTGGTTAGGGGAATTGGGACATGTGTGGCATTTTACCTCAAAACACATTTATCCCCCTTGTTCAACCGGGGGGAACCTGGGAACACAGTTAAATTTAATGGTTTGTACTGTTTTTCCCCAGGGTGACCCTGAGCAAAATCAAAACCTGTTTTTGCCATAAAGGGCGGGGTATCAAAAAGGGGGTTTTGGAAAGGTTTTTTTAAACCAGGGGCAAATTTTGGGGGTTAAATTTTTGGACCATTTTCCCAAATTGGGGTTGGGTTAAACATTTGGCATTAAATTTATTCATAGGGGGCAGGTTTTAAAAAACCCCATATGGAAAACAAAAACAGCCCCCAACTTTGGGGTTAACATTACAGCCCCCCCCTTGAAGTAAACCACAACAACACACCTGAATGTCAAAAAACAAATATAATATTTATAATAAATTATAAATTAAACTTGCTACGAATTTCCTTTCCCATATTTTAAGATTATTATATTAATAAATTAAATTTATTAATTTTGAAAGGGTGTGTACCAAAACACCCACAACACACACACACCTTTAATAAATTATTAATATTTATCACACACACAAACCAACAAAACACAATTACTTTACAAATAATTATTTATTAATAAATTAAAGGGTTTATTGAATTGTAAAAACCAACCTAAAAAATTTTTTAAATAAAAATTTTTAATTAAACACCACCAAACACAACACACACACAACAACACACACCAAATTTCGGGGAAAAACCCTTTTGGGGGGGACACAGGGGGTTCCAAAAGGGAAGGGACGTGTACCAAAACAGGGCACCTCTTTGTGTTATTAAAAAAATTTAAATCTTAAGAAGCCCCCAACCAGAAAAAAAGGGTTTTTTTTATTGATTTGGGGTTAATGTCCAAAAAATTTTAAACCCCGGGGTTTGGGGATTAAATAAAGGGTATAACAAGGCCCTTCGGTCAACCCTGGCCCAGGGGCCACAGGAAATAACAAAACCCAAACGGGGTTTTTCTTTGCGGGGTTTTTATTCCTTTACCATTTCCCAAACAAAAAAGGGGAATACTTTGTGAAAAAGGGTACCCAAAAGGGTTTTACCTGGGGGCAAAAAGAAAATTCACATTGTACCGGGCTACATATAAAAAAAAATTATATTTATAAATTTCCTAAAAGGAACTTAAAATTAAAGCATTTAAAAAATGTACAAACCTTCAATTAAATTTTGATTTAATTTAATTTAATAAATATTATTGGGGGGGGAAAGGAGGTTTACAAACAAAAAACCACAAAATTATTTTTAATAAAAAATTCAACAACCACACCACACACACAACCACACCACACACACAAAATTTAAATTTTTAAAAAAAATAAAATAAAGATTTGCAAACAACACAAAAAGGGCCAAATTTTTTTTAAAATTTTATTAAATATATTAATATATTTATTAATCCACAAAAACAAAAAAAAAAATTTCAAGGCAGTCAGAATGCCCTTCTAAAGGGACAACAACGGGGAGTAACATTTAATAATAGGGGTAAACCTGTTTTTTTAAAAGTACCTTTTAAATGTATGCAAAACAAGACACATCATCTGCAGGTGAGAGGTATAGTTGTGCACAACGGGAAAACCTGAAGTATGGCCATCTGGGAAGGGCAACAACTATAAAATTACAGTGGGCATGCTAAACAAGTGGGGCCATTTGGGATGCCCCAAGACTACAACAACGGTTATACTGGGCATGCTCATACCCCTTAAAAAAAGGGCTTTTTTGGATGCACTGCCCAAATTACACAAAGGTGGCAGGGGGTTGCTCATACACTTAGTAGCACACTGTTTGGGATGCATTTGATTCAAACCCACAGGGCCACAGTGTGCATGCTCATCACTTACATGTAAAAAACATTTGTAATGGACCCCTTTGTAAACACAATTTACAGTTGCATCTTACCCAGTATAATGCACATAACTGGTTTACTGACACCTGTAGGGGCCTGTAAATTATTTTCGGCTGTGCTGTGTGATACACATGCATACATGTACATGAAGTACTGACATAAAATATATAAAATATAAAATTAATTAATTTTAAATTCATGCATGTGGGGGCCTGAAGACAATAACTGGGACACACAGGGATGCTACCTGGCATGTGTCACCCCTTGCCCCCTAAAAGGCATACATTGATAGCGGGTTTGGGGAAAGTGGCATTTTGGAACAGTGGCATGTGCAAGCATAAACCCCATTTTTAATGGTACTGGGGTGCATGTAAAATGACCTCCCCGGCTGTGTTTGTTGTCATTATTAGCAGGACTGCTCCCCAAGTTTTCTCACATTGGTCAAAACAAAATTTTCTGCTTCCCCCCTTCATGAGTTTTGCTCCCAAGCCATTCTCCCAAGTGATGTCATGGTATAATGGCAACTGTGACCAAAACAATGAGAAATGCCTTTTTTAATTAACCAGTGTCTGTCATTCGGGCTGTCATGACTGAATGACAACCTTCAACCCGAGCACATGCATCCATGTTTAAATGGTGGGATAATACCTAGGTCCATTTCCCTTTAAGACATTCCAAGGCAAATGTCCTACACAGAAGAAACCCCCTGACACCAAAACAATTTTTTGGATGTTATGCTAACCAGTGCTAGATGTGTGGCTTTAGTAATCCATTTGCTCAAGGGCCACAAGGGGGAATACTAACATCTGTGCAGTGAAACACCGGGCTGAAGGCTCTGGTCAAATTATCCCAAATATAACTCAGATCCAAAAAAGGGGCCATAACAGTGGTAGGGCCATTAATTGGGGGTTCCAATTTAAAAAGGCCCACTCACATGAAAACCACTATTTGACATAATCATCAAAGGCAGGTACAGGTGACAGTGGCAAACCATTCATTTGTATCCCCCTTAATCCACCCCCTTTTCCAGACTACCAACAAAATCCATATGTGGTATGACATAGTATGGTAGACCACCAGATAATCAATTGGTGGACTGTACCTACCCCCATCAACTGTGCAAAGTACCCATGTAAAACACAGCTGCATAATGTGTTATGCAATAAAAAACCACTGTTTGTAACCAGCTCAGTTGTAAAATACCGGGCCCCCGGATGTTGTCAGCATTAAAAATTGCTGTTGCTGTACACCAGTAAAAAACACCCTCATGGTTGGATATGACCTAATGTACCTGCCCTGGATATGTACATCCCACACTCAAAAACATAAAGATTCCCTTTCATTACCTTTCTACATACAGGTGGCTAACATTACAAAATCACATGGCAGATAGCATGCTAACAGACAAAAGGTTTTTATATCTATGTTAAAGAGGTAATATTCCCTCTACTGGTCACCCATGACACCTATCATATCATACAACACCCCATGTCATGTATGTTTTACATGTCCACCTAATGCAATCCTACAAACATACCCAAATAACAGGATCATAGGAATACACAAGGCCTGTATTGACAGACTCAGGGGAAAACCAGCTCTGCCTGTATGTTCCTGAGTAGTCACAGGTGAAAATATTCATGACATGTACAGCCATGTGAAAAGCTCCCCATATACCCCCTGTCAAAATTTTCAAGCCATGCATGCTGTGTGTTCTGGACATTAGCCTTAGTACCACAATAGCCAGTACATGCTGGGGGAGATGTTTAAAAAGACCTGCCCTGCTTTAATGAGTGTACCCCAGCCCAAAAGAACATTGCTGGCACTCTTCCAGTAAACATGAGGTGTGTGTGAAAAATGATGTGCTCATGTTGACCATTACAGTGCCCCGGCTTCACCATGGCACTGTCAAAAAAGTTTTTAGGAGCATGACATGGAATAATGCTGTGTGTTTTTTGAAAGGGGGTGTTTTCCCCAAATTGTAATTTGGCTTTTTCCGGTTGGGGAAAGGGGGTGGTGTTCCCTTACCGGACATGAATTTAAAAACCCCTTATGGTGTAATTTTTTTGGTATGTTTCCCATGGTATGGGGAAGGGTGGGTGTTTCTTGACCTGCTGTTTCAAAACTGTTAAATATAAGTGTACATGGGATTGGGGTTTTGGACCCTGTGGGCTTCTTTTTTAAAATGAATGTTTCTTAGGACATCATGGTGTTCAAATTCCTCAAAAAATTGCCAAGGGAGGTTTTGTTAATTAAGTAAACCCAAAAATTTAAGGTAAGGGGGCAGAAGGTTTGGGCATGAAAAGTTCCCCCCTTTGCAATAATTTTATTATAGGACAGTTAAAGGGGAAACCTTTACAAAAACCCGTTTTAATCCCAAGGTAGGTTTTGTTAAGAATGGAAGGGTGGTTTTCCCTAAAGGGTTGGGGCAAACCCCAAAGACACCTTAACAGTTTTACCCCCGTCAATAATTTTGAAAAAAGGGAACGGGTTTTCCCCCAAAAAAAAGGTCGTAATTGTGGACATAGGTGTATTTTTGTAATCCATTGGTGGGGTGTTTGTTTTGGGGGTTTTGGGTTTTGTGTGTGTGTGTGTGTTTTGTTATTTTTGGTTGGGGAATACATTTTCCCCAATGTTTTCCCCCCCCTCCCCCAACAACTGTTGTTGAACACCCTAAGAGGGAATTTAAGAAAGAAAGGCATAGGCCATGGTTGGGCCCCCCCCCAAAACCCCTGTTAAAATTCCCCGTTATGTTGACTTTGGTTAATACCCTTTGTGAATCCCTGTGGTTTGTGTTTTGTGTTGTGGGGGTTTTTGTGGTGTGTGTGTGTGGGGTGTGTTTGTGTTGTGTCCCATTTTTGGCCTTTTTTCCTGAGGCAGGGGATTTTTCCCAAAAGGAAATTTTAATGGCCCCCTTTTTCCCCCCTCCCACCCCCTGCTCCTAACATCCCCGTTTATTCACCCCCTATGGGGTTTGGGGTTCCAAAGCCTAACAGTACATTTTTGGGGTAAAAATTTGAAAAATAGTTAAATTTATTTGGGGCCCCCCCACAAATCATGCAGGGAGTATCCCTGTTGAGTCCTGACTTGGGCCCCCCCTTCCCCCGAAATAAACCCGGGGGGCAGGGGTAAATCCTGTGGATTTTAATGTAAAAGTAAAAAAAAATGATTTAAAAGAATACAGGGGGTTCTCCTTCCCAAAACTTCCCAAAAATTTTTTTTAAAAATTTTTACCTGTGCCCCGTGAAACCCTTTAGTGTTTTTGGTTTGCCTGTTTTTTGCCAAAAAGGGTGGCCCTTGGGCCCGTGGGTTTCCCGTTCCCCTTGGGGGATTTTTTTGGCCTTTATTGTTCCCCCTTTTTTTTGGGGGGGTTTTTTGTGTGTTCCCCCCTTGTGTGGTTTTGGGTGAACAGTGGGTTCCCACACAGGGGGTTCAGCTCGGGCTTAAACAGGTTTAAAAATTAATGGGCCCCTGGGAGTATAAGGGGGATGGGAACTACCCCAAAGGGGCCAATTTGGGGATTTTCATGACCTGTTATAACTGTCCCCCTTTTGGGGCCCCCCAAAACCCCTGACATTCCCCGCACAGCAACTCACCTGAAAGGGGGGAAGGCAGAACATTTAAAATTTAACAGGTTATGTTGTTACCTATACCCCTACTTTAAACCCCAAAAAGTTCCAAAACTTAATCAAGGATTTGCTGCCGTCAAACTACCTTTAACCCCAAAATTAAACCAAAAATTGCAAGTATGGTTACCCCCTTTTCAAGGCCTTTGGATGTTGCATTAAATGAAAAGGACACAGGGTTTAATAATTTTCCGGGTTAGGCCCTTTCCATTCAGCCCCAAAAAATCTGGTGTGTGATGTGTTTTTTGCCACATTTGTTTCCCGTGGGTGTGTGTGGGGCATCACCAGGGCGGTTGGCTGGGTCAAGGGGTGCAGGCACCCTTCCCGGGTTTTTCATTCCCGTTCCTGGCCCCCCAAAATGTCCTTCCCTTGGGCCCGGGTTAGGGGATTCCCGGCAGGGGGCCGTTGGGATGGGGAACAGGTTTGGGAAAGGCCCTTTTGGGGGGAAACCCGGCCCCTGCAACCCTTTTCCTTTTGGCCCCAACAACTATCTCTCACTGCCCCAGGGGGGGCTGTGGGGACAACCTTAACATAGGGGGACCCCGGAAAAAGGGCAAACCTTACATCAAAAAAAAAAAACCTGGTGAGGGGGAAGGGGGGCAAAGAACGAACATTAACCCCCCAAGGGGGTTATTAACCCCAGACACCCCCACACACATTTACCCCAACACACACACACCCCCAAACACACACACCCCCCCACACCCCCCAACCCCCCAACCCCCCCAACACAAACCAAAAACAACAAACACAACACCCACAAGGGAAAAAACACCAAGGGGGCATAAAAATACAACAAAACACACAAAAAAGACAAAGAAAAAAGAAAAAAAAAAAAAAAAAACACACAAACACAGGAAAACAGACAAAGACACACACACACAACACAGACAGAGACAGAGACACACAGAAAAGGAAAAGAAAAAAAACAACAACACACAAAAGGGGACAACACAACACACAAAAACACACAGAAAAAAGAAAAGCCCCGGGGGATATGGCAGATGGCATTCAGCAGCAATTATAGTTTCAGCTTAGAAATTTATGGGGATTACATCCCCGAGTTGCCCCAACAGCATGCATGTTTAAAAGGTCACCTTACAAATTTAGTGGTGGTTAGCATTACCTGTATTGCACCATTTGTGTTAGTAGCCTATGCCCCCTACCTGCAACACAAAGCATGCACTTTGCACTGTTGCACCCCGCCATGGGTGTGCAACATAACCCCATGTTAACAGACCATCCTGACCTGTACATCTGCCACTGATGCTTTGTGGATGCCCCCATGTGTGAGGACATGAGGATGTATTGGAAAAACTATGTTTGCCTGAGCTAGCTTGCATATCTCCCCCAAAACAGTGCATGTCTGTTCAACATTATTCCCCCCCCTGGGTGAGAGACATTGTGCATTTGGGTGACACATGTTTGACATGGCCCTACTTTGCAATGGTGCCACAGACCAGCACAGGTTTTCAGTACACCCCCTGCTGGTTGGGGTATGACCTTGCCCAAACACATGTAGTATGACATGTCTTCTGGAAATGACATGCATACATTTTAACCAAAAGGGGTCCTTTCCCAATTCTACAGTAATGGTGTCCCAACAGGGGGTTATACTAACATGGGCCTTCAGCTGATGCAATGTTGTCTGTCCACCCTACAAATATGCAGGGGACATACTGCACATTGAGGATGGCATGCCAATTGAGGGCATCATGTGGCTTCACAATTTCTATACAGTGTGAGTACTGACACAGTTCATAGCCATGACTTTTTCACAAAAATAATATCTAATGTGGGAAAGTGACCCACTTCACTGAGGTGTATAAAACAAACCCTAATGTGGAATTTTGAAAAGGTCACAGGGGTAAATGACATGCACATCTGCAACCATATTACTGATTTGGGAACTATGCCCCACACAAATTGGGAGGTATGTCCCACATGCCATCTGTGGCCCCCACATGAGGAGCGGGATGACAGTGATGTCTGACACCAGCAAGGTGAATGTACTGTATCTGTGGCCCGATGTGGTTGTATGTGTATGTAACACATGTATGTATTTGGATACTGTATAGGTGAATGCCAAAGTTGAAAACCAAGATGTTCAAGACATGTTATGTGGTGGTTTCATGTTATGCCCACAAGCTGTGCACAGGCCTGTATGATGTTTAGTGTTTCACATCTGCAATATCACCATTACACAAAGGCCATAGTTGTTTGGCCAATGTACAAAAGGGGTACACAATGTACATCACTTTCTTTGTGTTTTTATGTCTCTGGCCATCCTCCACCAACATGTTCTGTCCAATGGTTGTGATGGCCATCTTTTTCACATTTTGTGTTATCCCAAAGACATACACCCCCAGATGTCAAAGCTCCACTGGGGCAGGGTTATGGCAAAGGTGGTATGTATGGGATTGGGCATGTTTTGCAGGATAGTTGAGCAGTGTTGCAGTCAGCCCACTACATGCATTGTGATAGCCACATTTTACATTATAGGGGTATAATCCACAAGGGTGTATCCTGTGGGCTGGTCATACTCCAGCTCCAACACATTTAGGGTCCCCATATGCCCCCAGTACTGTTTATATTCCCAACATGTGTAATGCTGATATGTAGTACCTGTCCCCACAGTGACACACCTCCACCATTGTATTCATTGTTGTCCACACATCTCAATGACAGTTTGGAAGGTTTAGTGTAGGTGTTTCATATAGTCTTCAATTGTTTCACATGGGTAACCCCTGTGATGCATTGCAGGTCTGACCAGTGTTTTTAACAGGACCACCATACATTATGTGATTTTTTGGCAGATAGCATGCAATTAATATGTTTCATTATGCCTGGTAAAAAATAACAATCTCACCTGACACAGGCTGCTGTCACTAAAAAACCAGAGGTACCAAAAAAAGGGGGTCACAGCAGTAAGATCATTATCCACACCTGTGGGGATACAAGGGGGCAATGTCCATGTTAGCACATAAGCCAGTACAATACACTTTTATGGGTATGCACATCTGTGCAAAAGAGTAAGAATTTTGTATGTGGCATGTGTCACCCAATATGTTTTTACATTAAAATTTTACAGTAAACATGTAACTATGTGAAATATAGGGGTGCAGTAGTGCCTTTCCAGGCAACTCCAGGCTCAGTGGTTGAGAGACACCCACCTCCACAATACCAGCTAAAGCTTGTGGATGGAGGTCTGCAGGTGTCCACCAGGTTGGCCAGTAGCCCTGGATGTGTGAGTGGGGTGGGTGGCCCCCACCTGTTGCACCCTTTTTCCCCGGCAAATTTCATTAGCCTTTTTACCCATCTTATGAGGGTGCAGTGTTGGGACCTGCTGATAGGTATTTTGACCCCAACATCATTTACCCCCCTGCAGAGTTCCTCCCCCAGGGCATCCACGCTGTGCATCCTGTGGCACATGGCTGAAGAGTGTTGTTGGGTTTTAGGAGGTATGGGGTGAGGACCTCATCCTCCAAGTGGTGTAAAAGCAGCCTGCTTTGCATACCTGGAAGACATAATGATGGAGACAGGTCACAGTAACTCACAGAGAAGGACATAAGCTGAACATAAAATTTTATCACATTTATTAAGATTACAAATATGTTTTTGCAAATCTACATGACACTAACACCAAATGAAAGTATATCACCAATTTAATTTGGTTTTGATGTTATCCCAAAATTTTGTGTCATGTGATGACATTGCTCATAAATGTGGATGTTTTCTTTTAATTTATTCCTTTTTCCTGTACTGGGGTCTTTACCTATCAGCCCCCTGGATGTGTTCCTTTAAAGCAAGGGCCTTAATGCTTTTATATGTCAATATATAGCAAAATGCCATTAGGGGCATGACCGGGCCCTGCAGACTTTCAAGCATGATGTGTTTTGCCAAAAATTTCTGGCACTGCACAGCTTTTAGCATCCTGCCCTGTATTGCCTGTTTAAAGTGTTTCAAAGGGACAATAGCTACCTGATGGGATTTGCAGGTTGGATATCAATATAATGTATGGTCATAGTGATCTAGTAGGCCATATGCCCTGGGGAAAGACCAGGCAGACAGGTTACCCACAAAGACAGGTAAGTTTTCCCTTAAACCCCAAAAAACATTTGTTTTTGGATCGGTCATCACACCATGTCACAGAAGGGGGTTAATGGACAGGGATGCATAGTATGGCAAAAGTATGTTAAATGTATGGGGCAAAAATCTGTCAGGCATGTTGTGATCCTTTACTAGAAAGGTGGATGTCCATGGGATGTGTTTATTTGGGATCAGGGTGTTTGTTAAAGTCCAACATCTGGGGGTGGTTTTGGGTACCATGCCTAGTGCAGTTGGGAAAGGAGGGGGCCATCTCCCCACAATAACCCAAAAAGGAAAAATGGATCATTATGGGTCACAGGGGGTTGAGTATGGCTACAAATTTTCTCTTTTTCCTGGATGGCACCCTGTCATGATTAGTGGGTTAGGGGGCCCATAAACTATCTGTCTTGGGGGGAAGTAACTTCAAAGGAAAGAGTACTTCCAGCTGCATCCCATAAAACAGTTGTTATTTTACTGCCTATGGTAGTTCATGGGTCAGGGTTTGTAACATAATGAAAAAAATTAATGTCAGATTGTGGCCCCTACAAACACATTGACACTAAACCCCTTTTGTATTTTAAGCAAACACATTGAGTCAACTATTGCTCCTAGTTCATAGTCATTTCAAACATCAATAGGGTGATGCCTTCTGTGTTAGTCTTTTTATAATAAAAGAGGGGAGTACCAAATTGAAACTTTTTTTTATTAGTAAAAGAGGGTTTTCCCGCGCCAATTCCAACCCCGTGAAAAGGAATATACACCTAGTTTACTGAGTGAGCTAACACAGTATGGGTGATGGTGTCCTACATGGCAAGGTCATGAAAGCAAGAATCATAAGGTTATGGTACAATGTATTGATGTTTATTTTGGGTTGGGGGAGACATTTGGGGGGTGTACATAGCACATGCAGGGGGCCCCAAACAATTTTTAGTGTGTGGGGGTTCTTTTTGAACACCATCCCTTTGCACCAATACTATTTTGGGGATTATTAAGGCACTGTTAAAAGCTTCCTGTATAGCATGTAGGTAGTTAGTCCTTGAATCCTTTTGGCAAAAAGGTGTAATAAAAATTTTGCAAAATTTAAAACTTTTGTATTTTGTCATATATTTCAGTTTGGGTTTTGTTGTTTACGGGCCATAGAACATATTTGTAAAATGTATTGGCATATACTCTTCATATGTTATGTTCATTGTTTGGGGGGGAATGTGTGATTGCTATGGTCCATTATACTCAGATATGAACACTTCAGATGCTTTACAGACATGTATGTATTTGTTTTTATATATATATATATATATATATATATATATATGTATATATATATGTATATATATATATATATTTGTGTGTTATTATATGGATATATATTTTGGGATTTTTTCTGTATAAGATTTGTAGATGTTTTTAAAATCTATTAAACTACATATATACATAGCCCGTATAATTGTCTCATGTTTTTTCTCTCTCTCTCCAAAAATATATATATATATATATTATATATATATATATTTTAGTATATATATATATATATATATATAAAATATATATATATTAATGACCATACACCTTTAATTGGGTTTTTGGCATTGTCCCATTTCAAAACATTTCCTTTTTGTTTTTAAACCCGTTGAACATCTGTGGTTGGGAGCTTTGTGTTGGGGTTTCTCTGAGAATATACATGGTTAAGGTTCTACTCCTGGGGGTTTTTATTTTCCCCTAGATAGGGACTGGTGGAAAGGTGAAAAATCCCTTTTTGGTTGTAAGCAGGTTTGCCTGTGGTCTGTGTGATGTTCAAAATTGGGCCCTTTTCCATTTACCTGTTTTACCCACTTTTCACCAAAAACCCGGTTTTTACAAGTTTGATTTTAACCATTGCATCCAAAGTTTTTTCCCCCAGAAAAACTAACAGCCCCGCAGGTCTTGAATTGGTAAAAAAACATCACACTTTTTTCCACTAAAAGGGATCAGATATGTACAATTTTTCACATTGGCCTTTGACCACGCCACTGATTGCTTGAGTTCTAGACGTTGGCCACCGCCCCTATGTGTGAGGACATGAGCAGTAGGGTATGTCGATTGCATACTATGTTTGCTTGAGCTTTAGCTTGCATATCTCCCCCAAAGCAGTGCATGTCTGCTCAACATTATTCCGTCTACCCCTGTGCTGAGTCTAGACATTGTGCATCTGGCTGTACACACATGTTTGACATGGCTATCTCTACTTTGCAATGGTGCCACAGACCAGCACAGGTTTTCAGTACACCGACCTGCTGTATGGTGTATGACCTTGCCAATCACATGTAGTATGACATGTCTTCTGTTGATGTGTTCAATGACATGCATACATGTGTAACCCAATGGTGTCCTTTCCAATCTACAGTACAGTAATGGTGTCCCTAAGCAGGGATTTGTTATACTAACATGGGCCTTCAGCTGATGCAATGTTGTCTGTCCGCCCTACAAATATGCAGTGACATACTGCACATTGAGCTGATGTGCATAGCCATTGCAGGGCATCATGTGGCTTCACAATTGCTATACAGTGTGAGCTACTGACACAGTTCATAGCCATGACTATGTTCACATACAATATATATCTAATGTGAAATGTGACCCACTTCACTGAGGTGTATACATACTAAACCCTAATGTGGAATGTGTGACCCAGGTCACAGAAGGGTATAAGTATGACACCCCTGTACATTTGCAACCATATTACTGATGCTTGGCAACTATGCCCACACATGGCTGACTTAGCAGTACGCTATGTCCCACATGCCATCTGTGTACCTCATACACATGAGGAGCCGGCATGACAGTGATGTCTGACACCAGCAAGGTTAATGTACTGTATCTGTGGTCTGATGTGGTTGTATGTGTATGTTGTGCAACACATGTATGTATTTGGATACTGTATAGGTGAATGCTTTAATGTTGTGACACACTCAAGATGTTCAAGACATGTTATGTGGTGGTTTCATGTTATGCCTACACAAGCAGTGCACAGGCCTGTATGATGTTTAGTGTTTCACATCTGCAATATCACCATTACACAAAGGCCATAGTTGTATTGTGTTGAGCCAATGTACAACAGGGTGTACACATATGTACATCACTTCTATTGTGTGTGTTGCTTCATGTCTCTGGCCATCCTCCATGGCCATGTGTACACATGTTCTGTCCAATGGTTGTGATGGCCATCTTATTTCACATGTTAGTGTTATCCCATATGACATACACCCAAAGATGTCCTATGCTCCACTAAGGACAGGGTTATGCAGACAAAGGATGGTATGTATGGGATGTGAGACATGTTTTGCAGGATAGTTGAGCAGTGTTGCAGTCAGCCCACTACATGTCATGGAAATGTCAGATAGCACATGACATTGTGTGACATTCATAGCAAGGGTATAATCCACAAGGGTTTTATCCTGTGGGCTGGTCATACTCCAGCTCCAACACATTTAGAGTGTGTGCACACATATGCCCTCTGTAAAGTACTGTTCATATTCCCAACATGTGTAAAGCTGATATGTAGTACCTGTCCCTACAGTGAAACACACCTCCACCATTGTATTCATTGTTGTCCACACATCTGGCAATGACAGTTTGGAAGGTTTAGTGTAGGTGTTTCATATAGTCTTCAATTGCTTCACTTGGGTAACCACTGTGATGCATTGTAGGTCTGACCAGTGTCTATTAACAGGACCACCATACATTATGTGTATTTGTGTTATGGCAGATAGAATGCAATTAATATGTTCCGTGTATTATCAAGCCTGGTAAATAATAACAATCTCACCTGACACAGGCTGCTGTCACTATAAAACACCAGAGGTACCAAAACAGGAGTGTCACAGCAGTAAGATCATTATCCACACCTGTGTGATAGATACAGGGTGCAATGTCCATGTTAGCACATAAGACAGTACAATACACTATGCTATGGAGTATGCACATCTGTGCATACACAGAGTAACAGACTATAGTATGTGGCATGTGTGCCTACAAACCTTGCATATGATGTTACATTACATATTGTACAGTAACACATGTAACTATGTGAAATATAGTTGTGTTATATGTGCAGTAGTGACTTACCAGGCAACTCCAGGCTCAGTGGTTGAGAGACACCCACCTCCACAATATCAGCTAAAGCTTGTGGATGGAGGTCTGCAGGTGTCCCCAGGTTGGCCAGTAGCTCCTCGGTATGTGTGAGTGGGAGCTGGGTGAGTGGCCCCCCACCTGTTGCACCTTGTTCCCTGGCAATTGCATTAGCACGCTCTTTCACCCATCTTATGAGGTCAGTGCAGTGTTGGTGCACCTGCTGATAAGTGCGATTGTGACCGCCAACATCATTTACTCTCCTGCAGAGTTCCTCCCACAGGGCATCTCACTGCTGTGCATCCTGTGGCACATGGCTGAAGAGTGTTGTATGGTTGTCGAGGAAGTATGGGACGAGGACCTCATCCTCCAAGTGGCTGTACACCAGCAGCCTGCTATGTAGCATACCTGAAAGACATAATGATGGAGACAGGTCACAGTAACTCACAGAGAAGGACATACAGCTGAACATATATGTGTATCACATGTATTAAGATTACAAATATGTTTTTGCAAATCTACATGACACTAACACAACTGACATGTATAGGTCACACACATTTGACACTTACTGGTAATGTGATGTTATCATCATATATGTGTGTGTCATGTGATGACATTGCTCATACACTATGTGGATGTTGTCTTGACATGAGCATGTCTATTTGCCTGTACTGATGTCTTTACCTATCAGCACATGTCTGGATGTGTTCATATTAATGCAATTGACCTTAATGCTGTTTATATGTCACATATATAGATATACATAGCCATTAGGGACATGACCTGTGACCCTGCAGACTTGCAAGCATGCATGTGTTTTGCCATATACATCTACTTGGCACTGCACAGCTGTGTAGCATCCTGACATGTATTGCCTTTGTTGCACATGTGTAATACATGGGACAATAGCTATCCTGATGTTATTTGCAGGATTGGATATCAACTATAGCATGTATGGTCATAGTGATCTAGTAGGCTATATGCCCTGGGGCATTATGAGCCTAGGCAGACAGGTTACCTAGCTGTAGGCAAATGACAGGTAAGTTTCAGTGGCCAGTTCAAGCAGTACCACAGGGTTACAGATATATTTGGCATGCGGTCATCACACCATGTCACAGAGAGGGGCAATGTGCAGCTTCGCTGGACAGGGATGCATAGTATGGCAAGAGTATGTTAAGTGTATGGGACAAAGATCTGTCAGGCATGTTGTGATCCTTGTACTAGAAAGGTGGATGTCCATGAAGTATGTGTTTATTTGGGATCAGGGTGTGTTAAGTGTAGCATGTCCAACACCTCTGGGTTGGACATGGCTTTATTCAGGGTAGGCTGCATGCTACATAGTGCAGTTAGGGATTGGGAAGGGTAGTGTAGGCCATCTACACATGGGCAATAACCCTTAAAGGAAATATATGATCGATTATGGGTCACAAGGGTGTTGAGTATGGCTAAGCAATTATCTCTATATTCCTGGATGGCACCCTGTCATGATTAGGGGTGGATTAGGGGTGCCACATACGACTATCTGTCTGGTGTGGTGAAGTAACTATCAAAGGAAAGAGTACTATCCAGCTGCATCCCATACACACAGTTGCCATTATGTTGACCGCTGCCTCGGTGGTAGTTCATGGGTACAGGGTTTGTAACATAGGGGATGACAATGCAATACTTAGCTGTCAGATTGTGGCCATACATCAAACTCCACACATCTGACACACTAAGGCCCTTCTGTATGTTGAACGCAGCACACATTGAGTCAACTATTGCTCCTAGTTCATAGTCATTTGCAAACATCAATAGGCTGATGCCTTCTGTGTTAGTCTGTGTGGTATAGATAACAAAGAGGGGGAGTACCAGGAATGAACCCTGTATTACTGTGGCTGGCACTGGTTTGATGTGCGTGTATTAGTCAGACACCTTCTGTAGTGTTGGTTCTGCCAGCAGTCCAGTTGCCAATCACTCCTGTGATATAGGAATATACACCTAGTTTACTGAGTGTAGCTGTAACACAGTATGGGTGATGGTGTCCTACGACCTGGCAAGGTCATGATATGCAGTATGAATCATAACTGGTTATGGTATGGCAGTATGTATTGATGTAATTATTTTGGTTGTGGGGTAGACATTGGTGGGTGTACATAGCACATGCAGGTCTGTAGGAACCCCTTTTATACAATGTCTATATGTGTGTGGGTGTTCTTTCCCTATGTGAACACCTATCCCTTAGTGCACTAATACTATGGTAATTGCAGGCTGATTCATTAAGGCACTGTTAAATGCTTCCTGTATAGCATGCAGGTACTGTTAGTCCTTGAATCCTTTTGGCAAAACATAGGAATGTAATAAAGTTTTGCAAAATTAAAGCTGTTTGTGTATTTCTGTCATGGATACTTGCAGTCGTTGCAGTTGTGTTGTTGACTGTGTCCATAGAACATATTTGTAACAGTGTATTGGCATATACTCTTCATATGTTATGTTCTTATTGTTTGGGGGGGGTGGAATGTGTGATTGCTATGGTCCATGTTATACTCAGATATGAACACTTCAGATGCTGTCTACAGACATGTATGTATGTGTATACATATATATATATATATATATATATATATATATATATATATATATATATATATATATATATATCTGTGTGTGTGTGTGTATGTATATAGATATATATATTATTGCATACGTTTATCTGTACCTCCATAGATTTGTAGATGTTTTAACCTATCTATATATCTACATATATACATAGACCTGTATATATCGACATGTCTCTATGTATCTCTCTCTCTCTCTCTCTCTCTATATATATATATATATATATATATATATATATATATATCTATAGATATATATATATATATATATATATAGATATATATATATATAGATGTATCTATATATGACCATACACCTTTAATTGGGTTTATGGCAGGTTGTCCTATTTCAACACATTCCTCCCTTTTGTGTTTTAACCTGTCTGCATACACATCTGCACTAGGTGCATCCCAGGTAGCTTTGTGTTAGGTTACTCTGAGAATGGAGTACATGGTTGCGGGTTCTACTCCTGGAAGGTGTTATTATTTTACCTCTCAGAGTAGGCACTGGTAGGGAAAGTGTGAATAATGCACATTTACTTGGTTGTAAGCAGGTTTGCCTGTGGTCTGTGTGATGTTAAGCAAAGGTTAAACCTGTGAAGCGCTTCTCCATTTACCGTGTTTCAGCGTCACTTACTGTCACGCAAACCTGTGGAAACCTGCTTACAACTGCTTAAGAGTGATTTAATCCACTTGCATCCAACAGCCTTTATTCTGGCCCTCAGAATAATCTAACAGCCCTTGCAGGTCTTGAACTCAGGACCATAAAAAACACAGTCACTGACTTTACCACTAAGGCATCTGAGATATGTACAAATGTTATGGTGTTTACAATATACATTGTACTACAGACATTCCTCACTACTGAAAACAAATGTGACAGTCAGTTGGTGTACATATGTCTGCTACATGTTAATGTTCATATGTTTGTGAAATTAGGTGTTGTAATGTGACACGATAGGGTATATTATGAATGACAAAGGTTCTTGTTTTGTGTAACTTTTATATTGTCCCCATACTCCATGTATACCCCTCCAGTTCACTTATTGGACATCCGACCCAGGCCCTCCTTGATGCATGATTGCATTACCCATCATTCCTCCCCCACCCCAATCTTCACATACACAACAACCACCCCTTCTATGGTGAATTAGGTTAATATTAATTGTTATAATACCAGAGCTGCATGTGTTTTGTGTACACTCCAATTCCTTTGGAGTGCTTCTGTGTCACGAATTGTGTTATTAGATATTTATATATATGGCTACTGATGTAACTGTATAATATATCTATACACACACACACACACACACACACACACACACATATATATATATATATATATATATATATATATATATATATATATATATATATATATATATATATATATATATATATATATATATATATATTTATGGGTCCATATGACTTCATCGACAGTTCATTTGGTCGACAGTTCATTTGGTCGACAGTTCATTTGGTCGACAGGCATTTTAGGTGGGGGGCTTTGCCCCCCACAATGTGGGGGGCTGTGCCCCCCACACCCCACTAACTATATATATCAACTCCAGGGTTGCACAACATTGGGGAAGGGGGCAAATCTGCCTGTCGACCAAATGAACTGTCGACCAAATGAGTGTCAATCAAATTAACTGTCGATGAAGACATATGGACCCATATATATATATATATATATATATATATATATATATATATATATATATATATATATGTTTGTGTGTGTGCAGACATCACTGACATCTATATATATATATATATATATATATATATATATATATATATTGTATTAATTTGTAACAGTAATACATATGTAGACTGGAATGTGTTGGTTCACAAACTACAGTACATTACAATGTACTGTACATATGTACACAAAGTGACTGTCCCATTTGTGATCATTACAGTGAAATGCATATGGTATAAGGTGTAGTCTCAAGATTGTGAAATACATATACACCGCAGATGGCTTAGTGGTAAGTCCCAAGACAATAGTGTGCATGGTCCAGGGTTCAACACCTGCGATGCTTTACAAATGTTTTTTACAGTAGAATAAGGCTCATTTAAGCAGTTGTAAGCATGTTTAAAAGTGTTTGTGTGACATTATAGCAGCGGTTAAACACAGTTAAACAAACATTGTAACATATAACCTGTGCGTGCAAACACAGCCACATCCGCTAACTACTCAGGATATATACATGTCGGTGAAGTAACATCTCACTATGGGCTGACATAACATTACATTCTCTATTGACTGTACTCTCCAGCACACATGGGTTTATATGGGTGTTTCGAATGTTTATTATACAGACGATTACTACCTATCTATACAAGCTGTGGTTAAGGTATATTTCTGAACATGATAAACATCTCTGCTTTTATTGGGAATGGAACCTCGAATGTACAGATACTATGCAGATGCTGTAACCATTACACTGTTGACATTAACGTTGCTTCCACCTATTTCCTATTTAGATGATTTCTATATGTAAGCTAGGCTAAGCAAAGGGCGGAGGCCCCCAAACTCATTGAGTTTCACGTACTCTTGAAATAACAACATATAACAAATGTACTGTGAGGCAATATATTACATACCTAACTACATTAGGCATAGCGCCTCACTGACACACTTCAAGAGAAACTTTGTTGTGTGAATGGGTAACAGAATATACACCCCTGGGATCATGTGTTCCAGAACCATACAGCCAGGCGGTGGGGAAGCCTGTCCAGTTAGATAGCTGTGAGACCTGTTGGGGGAATTGAATGGTGTTGAATTGTCACATTAACATACCCTCTTTAGATCACTAAATGCCCCTATCACCCTCCACAACCCCAGTCTTCAACAGTTTCCAGCACATCTGCCTGGAATTACTTCATTGGCTATGCTTGACAGAGGCTCAGTTATTTCATCAATGGTGTGGGGAAAGCCATCACACTGTAGCTATGCTTCTAATTGCCTTTGGGCAGATAGGTAGTAGGTTATCTGTGAACCTCTAAAGTGCAGGCCATCACAGCCATAATATGTGAATAAACAGACCTTCAGATCACAATATACAGTGAGAAATCACCATGTAGTCAGGAAACAGTTAAGTACAGCAAGAACATACAGAACACTGATGCTTAGTCACTCCAAAAGCCTATCGTAGAAGCTAGAAGACTTGTTTAAGTTTAAGGCTTTCTATTGCTTTCCAGTAGGTTACCTACAGGAGAGATAAAAAACAAGCGCAGATGGGGAACATACATGCAACAATACCATACTGGCCTATATGTCAGCCTTAGGCTTTGGAATACTGGCCAAGGCTATTGGCGCCCCCATGGTGCCTTATTTTGGAGAGTCTCAAAGTTGAATATAAGCTCTGTAATGGAACACTAGCAGATTCAAAGAGGGTTATGCTACTCAACACCAGGGGTTGTGATCACAACATGCATGCACTCACAGCACTCCTCAGGATGGACAATATCAACATCTATGCAGTAACAGAGATCTGCCTTAAGGCTCCTGAGAGCACACCAGCACTACCAGACTACAAACAATACCACACATTTCGGCCACAGAACATGGGCTGACACAGGCATGGAGGGGCTGTATCCATATTCATCAGGGATACCTACACCTCCAGGTTAGTGGGGCAGCATGATACCTCTGAGATCATCCATGTGCAGCTAACATCAGCCACAACTGCAATGTAAACTGTGGCCTGCTATGGATCACCCTCCATGACCCAGGACCACCACTCCACCTACCTGGAGACAGTGGAGAGCATGACAGTCCTAACACACACCCCCTGACATTGGTCGATGTCAACTACCATAACATTAACTGGGAAACTTACTCCGGTACTCACTTCCAGGCCCAACGCTTCCTGGATTTATCACTTCATATGCCCTGTATCAGGTGGTAACCTCCCTAACGTGGGGTGGAAACTACTAGAAGTGGCCATCACTAACATGGGCAACAGGTGCACAACAGCAGAGGTTAACTGGTCACTGGTTAGATCTGACCATGAACTATTCACTGTTTCCGCATCCAAGCATCTCCCCCACCAATGGATACCACAGTGTATACCTTTCCTACAGCTAAATTTACACTACTAGTGACAGGGGTGGGGGGTTTCACAGCCCCCATGCTAAGGGGAAACACTGCTCAACATACAGACAGATTTACAAATGTAGTTTATAAGCATCTACATGGACGTATGGATTGTGCCATCACTGGTAAACTAAGACTCACTCCTCCTAGACAAGGACACCAGTCTGGTGGAACTCTGCAATAAACAGGCTATACTACAGAAGTAGGACAGTGTTCCAGACAAACAGCAAATCCCATGAAGGGCAAACATCCGTGACCACTATCAGTATGATACGTAGGTCCCTCATGACATCATCCAAGGCTAACATCAGCAAGAGAATATGCAAGGATTCGAAAGATAACCACAAAGCCTTCTTTGGCTGTGTCAAGGATCTACCTGGTGACACACAGATTTGCACTGTGCCAGTGAAATATAACGCAAAATTTGCTGACCCTACTGATATCACAAACATCCTTGCAGATACATTCAGTGCTTACTTCACCCCCTAAAGAGCCCACATTACTACCAGAAAGGTACAGTATTCCACACATCAGAGAAACACAGGTGGAAATGGCCCTCTCTAGCAGCAGAACACAGCATCAGTGGAGGCAGATATTGTCCCAGACTGCATCTTGCAAACTGTACAAGACAACCTGACCCCCACCTAATTAAGCTTTTCAACCTCAGCCTCTCCATAGGCTACATGCCCATACAATGGCACATGGCAACGGTTATTCCACTCCATAAAAGTGGAATCACAACTGACCATGGTAACTACCACCCCATAAGCCTGACTAGCCTGGTCTGCAATAGTATGGTTCACATCCTCATGGCACACATTAACAAAGACATTGGTAACCTCCGAACACGTGACCCAACCCAGGTCAGCTTGGTTGAGTGCAGTTCATGCCTACTGAACCTATTTGATGTCTTACATACAGTCACCAAGATGTTAGATGATGAGGGAGGTGGTTCACACATACTACCCGGACTTCGCCAAGGCTTTTGACACCATGCCCCACTCAGGTATTATTGATAAACACATCAGCCTGTACATGCACCCATACATCACAGGTTGGGTTGCCAACGGGCTTACACACAGAACCCACATGCTACGACTAGCGGTCTCCAGGTCCAACTCTTGACCAGTCATGACTGGCATCCCACAGGACTCAGTCCTGGGAGCCCTACTGTTTGGTATATACATCTCAGAGGTACAGGCAAACACAGGTGGACTACGGCAGACCATGTTTGGCAATGACTTCAAACTGGGAGCCATGACTGATAGTCCAGCTGACACAGACATCCCTCAAGAGGCCTCACAGAGAATGTCACAGGGTGTCAATGTCATAGCCTCCAGCCAAGTGCCACTAACTGCATGGTCATTCCATTGTGGAATTGGCACCCACATATTAACACATAAGTGGCAGCCACTTTAATATGGACGAGGTAATGGGGTATCTGGGGACCAAGGTAGATAGTGATCTCCCCTTTGACAATCATATCTCCACAGTAGTTAGGATATCCTTCTATTTAGGCCATCTGATTACTAAAGGATTCCCATCTAGACATACTGGAGTTATAGTGCCCCTTTACTCATCACTCATCAGTCCCATCATAGGGTATAATAACCCATGTGGGATGTACCTCAGAAGACACTTCCAACAGCTGGGAGGTCCACGAATGTACCTCACCATGGGGAATACTGGCCTCCAACATATGGCCTATGCAGCCAGACTGAATAAACTCTTGGTTTACTCAGTGACATCTCGTTTACCCAGAGATGATCTCCGCTGGCCAACAAAGCCATGTCGAACTCAGGCCTGATGGATATGCTCCACCTATGGGAATCCATGTCACAGTGAGCCACACATTGTAGTGAGCTGAACCTTGCCACAACAATAACTGGAAGATGCTGGAGGGACAGATTCCTGTCATAGACACTCCTGATACTTTGGTACAACATCCCTAACTATATTATACAGAGCCCCTCACTAACACTCTGCAAGAGAAACCTTGAAGAGTGGATGGGAAACAGTAGATGCACCCCAGGGATCCTGCCATTGGCTCTGCTCCACAGAGGGACAGTTAATGAATCAATGGGGTGGCAAAAACTGACATATTTTGGCTGGGCTTATGAATGGCCTCTGGCAGTTGGCCAAGTACCTACCTATGAATCTATACATACAGTACCTGCATATGCTGATAGCTTAATTTACTGTTCAGGTGTTGACTTACCTTGTGCCAATGGCAGTTGTGTGTGCAATAGTTGAGAGCTGCCTATGTTGGATGCACACAGTAGACTGCCTATACATGACAATTTACAGGTAGTCTTGTGTGTGTGCCATCCACTTTTCCTATGTGTGCAGGTGGAGAAAGGTGTCAGTCCCTAGGTGCCTACACTGTCAGTGTGTGTGCTATACGTTCCCTCTTTGCCAAGGTATGGGCATACTGGGCACGCCTCCATCTGCCTACTGGGGCTGGCTCAGGGTGTTCATGGTCTGAGTACCTCTGTGCTTGTGGGGCCCTTGACAATGGTGGTGGGCTGTGATGGCCTTCACCATTCTGTCCCTGCTGCAGCTGTTTCCGCAGGACCACATTTTGTAGCATGGCACACACTATGAAGATGTGGGCACATGTAAGGCTCCACCAGAAATGTCCAAGCAACGGAACCATGATTTCAGAATCCCAAACACATGATCTGGTTTGTGCGTGTGCCTCATTATGGTGTTCCTGCATGGGTGTGTGTGCATTTCTGATGGGAGTCATCATCCACTGTTCCAGGGCACAGCCAGAATCCCCCACCAGGTGGCCAATTGGGATGCCCCCCGGCAAATAACTGATACAGCTGTGAGGCATGCCAGATGTGGGAGTCATGATAGCTTCCAGGGCTGCCAGTGCACACACATCCATGATAATGCCCTGGGCATTACACATGACCTGGCAGTTGATGAAGGGGTATCCCTTGCGGTTTATGTAGCACCTACTCTACTCACCGGGTGGTGACTTGATGTGTATGTGCGTGCAGTCTGTTGCACCCAGTACCTCCAGGTATTCTGCCACATGGTGGAAGAGACGCATATTGCTGGTCAACTCCTCCTGCATTTGGGGGAAGTATATGTGCTCATTGGCATGTGGTATCATGGAATCCAGGAAATGGTGTAGTACCCTAGATGCTGATGTCTGTGAGATCCCCATGATATCCCCAGGTGGTCTTTGAATGGTACCTGTAGCTAGTATTCTCAGGCTTACACATACCTTTGTATCTACTGGGATGGGTTCCCCTCTGTTTGTTCTGGCTCTGAGGTGTGGCCGGCACAGCTCTACAAGTTGCTGTAGGATATCCCTGTCCACCCTGTAATGCTCTACTATCTCCAGATCATGTAGCCCTTGATAGATTACCCTGGGTCTGAGCACTCTCTTCCTCCTCCGGTGCCTGAACTGTTTGTGTGCATAATCCTCCACACCACCTTCAGTCTCCAACACATGCTGGTGGATCAAAGCTATGGCAGCCCCTAACATGTACATAATAAAAGTTCCCCATCTGTATACACCACTGGTGCAGAGTGTATGGGAATACACAAATGTGTGTAAGGTGCTTTCACACTTTATACTATTGTGATATGGATGCTGCTGATGTTTGTGCATGTGCATGACCTATTCCAGCTGCAGAGTGTCTTAATTATGGGTTTTGCAATTAGTACTGCAAGTGTGGGACCTTTACTGTGGATATCTACTTGCCTGCCTTGATTAATCTGTTGCCCTTTAATTCACTTTTAAACCTGGATCCCCTCCTGTTATCAGGCATGCATCCACCTGCCGTCTTTCTTGTTTTGTACTTTCCCTACCCAGTCATGGCAAAATGTGCCTTGTAGCTGATATACTGCAAATCAGCTTTGTTCTGCTTTGACACCTTACTGTTTTCTTTGCAATACAGCTCTTCCCCTTTCCTGTTCTGCAGGTAGCTTCTTGCAGCCTTGTTAGCTGTTGTCAATGGCCCACTGTAGGCTTCTAGGTGTTAATTAGTCATTTGTACTCCAGTTTTATTGCTGCAGCATTTCCTTCTTTCTTTCCTATATCCTTCCTGTTTCAGCTGCAGTGCGCACTGTACAAACCCATTAACCGGGTTTACGCTCGTTTTCATCTCCGTTCATATGCATACTCGGTTACCTTGTGTACTCTCAGCTAAGCATAGCTATGACCAATTCGACACAACCCTATCCTGCAGCTTTGCCTAGCTAGGGGCTCCAATGTGCTTACAGCAGTGGTGGCACACCCCTCTCTTGATGTCATCTTTAACTCAAGGGCACACCTTGGTGTTATAACTCTACGCTGTGAGGTGCATCCTTACACCAGCGGGGAATATGCGATTCACTATTACTCCTCTCATTTGCATGGCATTGCCTACTAATTCCTAGCTACTGCACATAACACTATCACTACCCCTTAGCAACCCTTGTGCCATAGTATGGTGTAGCATGCCTGCCACTGACTGTTATGGGGAAATCGTGATAAGTGTTTCATTGCAGTTTTATTCTATATTTTTATATATTCCTTCCAATCCCCTTTGCGCACCGCTGCCCTGCGCTTCCATGTCCCGATAGTGGGACTATATATATATTAAATGTTAATTTTATATTTTGTACATTTTTTTTATGTCAATGGCTATATATTTAGCCATTGGCATATATTAACAATATAATACATGTGCTTGGTCAGCTGTCATGGCTCTGATTTTATGTTTGCAAAAATGTAAGCCATTTTCTATGGTTTACATTTCCGCATGCTTACACTACACCTGCACTAGTTCCTGAATCACTACATACCTTCATCTGCATGCTACACTGCTGCACATGGGGTAGTTAGCATACAGGGTTCGGGAGTTGTGCGGGCGTAGTGTACGCAGGTAGTGCATGTGGAAACAGCTCGTACCTGAATCGCTCGGTGGCCATATTTGGTGTTAGAACACTGACGCTAAGCCTGCACCTGGCGCAAGCTTCATGAATCCCAGGGACTGTCTTAAATTATTGTCTTTTTAAGCCATTGTGATTTATCAATTTTGCATTCCCCATTTCACCTACCTAAGCTAAAGACTGGAATAAAATTAAAGGTTTAAGTTTAAGTAGTTGATGCACAGACAATTATTCTTTTCCAGTGGTGAAAGTTGTTTCCAGGGCCATAAAGAAGAAAGGGGTGTACAGTTCTTTGTCTCTGGTATTTAATTGGGAGTAGATATTATTTTTACCAGTTTTGACAGTGCAGCTTTGAGAGTACTTTAGAACTCCATGCAACCAAGATACGTGAGACTTTGTTTCCAGTGGAGACGCTGCTAGTCACTTAATAACTGCAAAGCATACTTTTGTACAAATAAAGAAAAAAAGTAGAAGAAGAGAAAGGTGGGGGCAATATTATGGAAATTACCTACAGTTTCAGCGTGAATGCTCTAGTAAAGACTGCAATCATTTGAATGATTCATATGACTTAGCTGGTGTTACCAAATTGAAAAGCAGTACAAACTTGGTCTAACTTTTATATTCAGCAGATCTTTAATTCCATGGAAGCTCATTAGCCATACAATAAATCCTGATCTTTCACTGTTAACATCCCTGTTTTTTATCACACTCAGTGTTTGTTAATTACATTGACCACATTGGCTTTTGTATGTTAACCTTTACTACTTCTTGACAAATTCATGTAGGGTTTTAGTCAAGACTTACATCTACTGTTCAGTGGAGTCTCCGAATTGTAGCATTGTGTGTGATTTGGTCACTAGTTAATTATATCCTGTTCAGTTGTTTGTCTCCAGTGTTATTTTTAGCTGTGTTAGGTGTCTTATAGCGATGGGGTGCTTTTGTCAAATAGTTTATGTCAGTTGGTTGCTGTCTCGATGTTTCCCAGAGTTTTTGTTCAGTCTTACAGAGATTCTTTTCTATGTGGCAATAATTTCTCACAGACAGGCACCACACCCTTCCTTCATGTTCTGGTTCAGCTTTTGGTCCAAAAGCTTTTCCTGTTTGCTTACATTTCTTTTTTTGTGCATGTAAGTGCACTTTACATTCTTTCCACAGGTCATTTACTTAAGTCATCTTTAATTCCTTATTCCCTTGTATTCATGCAACAAGTCAGCATATTTCCCAACTACTTACTTGAACTCATGATCAAATTCAGAAATAATCAAGGACAATTTTAAGAGACTTCTTTGAATTAGTATGATACAATTTACAAGTTTACAGAATATGTGAAGTTAATTAGCATTTATTTTGAAGTAAAGGAAGCACATAATGCTATTATTTGTCATTATTAAGTCAGACATCTTCCACTTTTAATTTCATTTAGAAAAGTTAAAAAATATATATCAGGGATCATCTATGAAAAAGAGGGCAGTTTGGAGGTGTACTGCTGAGTACTTACTTTTCCCCATCAAGGAATTATGAGTTTAACTACGGTCAGGTCCATTTGTGACAGAATTTTAATCAAATAAGCAACATCCCAGCTTAGTTATTTCATTAAAATGTATAGAATGTTCTGCTTCACTCCCTTCCATGACAGCTGCCAATATCACTCCCCCGGATTCAGCAAGCCCTGCATGGTGTGCAAGACTAGTGCAGGAGCTTCAGCAGGCAATATGTCTGCCATGCGATCCAGGAATAAGCTGCATAGACATGCATGAGCGCTCCTGCACTAGTCTTTCACGGACTCACTCCTGTATGCAAATTACCCCATTTTCAGGTGAAATCCATGCAAATGAGGTGAATTTGTGATCCAGGAAGCTGGTAGCCGGCCATGCAGGACTATTGTAATCTGTAGAAATTTACTCGGTTAGTAACTGATTACATTTCTGCAAACTACAAAACGGAGCCATGACAGCTCCAAATAAAGGGTGGATATCATGTTGAAAGCATGCCAATGGCCAAATATATGGCCACTGGCATGAAAAACAGTTGCAAAAAAATAAATAAATAACTTTTATTTTTTTTAGCTGATTTCGGCTGTTTAAGCGTTGGGCAGTGGCTCGCAATCGGAGTCAGGTGAAAAATAAAAAAAAATAAGCATTCTAACCAAAATCACTATTTTGCCATTATACTCAATGGCAGGCAGAAAACAACATGGCCAGTGAACAGTGGTTGCTAAGGGGGGAGCCTCAGTATGGGACCTGTAACCATGCATCAGCAGGCAATCCTATGCAAATGAGGGGAATGATACTGAATCCCAGATTTCTCCTCAATGCTAGTCAGCACCCAACAGTTTAAGAGCAGGAATGGCTTGGTGCAAGCCTAGGAATTAGCTGAAATCATAGGGGTGTGTGTCAGGCATACTGTAAGTGGATTGGAGCCCTGTGGCTTGGGTTTGCCCTTAGCTTAGCAGAGCTAAGCAAGGGTGTGTGTCTGAGGCTGCCTAGTACTCTTTACATTGCCTAAGCGTGTGTGCGTGCCACGCACCGGGTTTTAAAGGGAAAAAAAAGTAAACCAGGAAATAGCAGCTCTGTGCACATTTGAGCACTGGGTTTGCACTGCGCACCCCCAGGCTTAAATAGGAAGGCAATGGGAAGGGAAAATAGCATAGGAAGGTAATTAGGGAGAACTAGCATATCTGGCAGGTGAAATGTATCTGAATCAGCCAATTACACAGGCAGCAGACCATTCCAGCCCAGAACACTACTATAAACTATGCAAACAAGTTTCCCTCTGTTTTTTCCCCACATACTCTACACCACCGGTGTATACAAGTGGGGGAATTTTAACAAACAAATATAACAAAATGATACAGGCTGCAATAGCTATCATACATCAACATGTGGAAGAGGCTGAGGGTGGTGAGGATGAGAATGCTGTTGACCAACTCACAGTGAGGAGATGGAGAAGAGTGTACAGACTTAGGGTAATCTACCAGGAGCTACATGAGCTGAAGATAGTGGAGCGCTATAGGGGGGACCTCCTACAGAAAATTGTTGAGCTGTGCCAGCCATGCCTGACACACAGAACTAACAGAGGGGAACCCATCCCAGTGGATACCAAGGTATGTGTAGGCCTAAGAATACTAGCTACAGGTACCTCCCAAAGGCCAACTGGAGATATCATGGGGATCTCACAGGCATCAGCATCCAGGGTACTCCACCAGTTCTTGGATGCCATGTCAGCACATGCCAGTGAGCACGTATATTTCCCCAACACCCATGAGGCATTGGCCAGCAATATGCGTTTCTTCCACCAAATAGCAGAATACCCTGAGGTAGTGGGTGATATAGACTGCACGCACATATGCATCAAAGCACCACCCGGTGAGCGGGGTATGGTCTATATCAACTGCAAGGGCTTCCCCTCCATCAACTGCCAGGTCGTGTGTGATGTGCAGGGCATAATAATGAATGTGTATGCTGGCTGCCCTGAAAGCTATCACGATTCCCACATCTGGAATCTGATGCAGCTGTACCAGAGATTTGCCAGTGGGGACATCCACTATGGTCACCAAGTGGGGGATGCTGGTTACTCACTGGAGCCGTGGCTGATGACACCCATCAGAAATGCACACACACCCGAACAAGAACTCCATAATGAGGCACATGCACAGGCCAGAATTATAATAGAATAAGAAGTTATGTACTCACCATAATGTTCCATCTGTGTAGGTGGCTTCATTTGTTTGCAACCTGTGGGTGTTGGACCCGATATTGGATCCGAGCTGGCAACTTGTAGCATAGCTATGGATCTGAGCTCCTAGCTCCTCCCCTCACCCATAATCCCCTGCCAACCTCCTATGACCTCAGATCAAGTATGGATACCTGAAAAGGTGTTCCAACAATCATAATAGCTAGAACAATATAACAGGACCAAGTTCTGAAGACCAGGGGGAAGGAGGGGGGGATGGTTGCAGACAAATGAAGCCACCTACTCAAATGGAATGTTATGGTGAGTACATAACTTCTTAATCTGGAGTAGGGACTTCATTTGTCAGCAACCTGTGGGGCAAAGTCCCCAGCTACCTGAATCTTGAGTGGACATCATGGAAGGATGTTCCGGAGCACTGCGGAGCCAAAGGATGCTCTCTCTCTAGAAATTATGTCCAGTTTGTAGTGGTTAATAAAAGTATGAGATGAGGCCCAAGTAGCTGCCGAACAAATATCATCCAGTGGCACTTTAGATTTAAAAGCAGCAGAAGTAGAGATGGAGCGAGTGGAATGTGCATGGACTCCCTCAGGTGCGGGCCTCCCGGAAGCTTGGTAGGCCAAAAGAATACATTGAGAAATCCAACGTGACAAGGTGACCTTTGAAATGGCTTTACCCAAACTGAATTTAGCAAAGGAGATAAACAACTGATCAGATTGTCTGTGACCAGCTGTCTTTTGAATATAGAAATGCAGCTGCCTGTGTACATCAAAGGAATGCAGCTTGTACTCTCCTTTATTTTGATACTTAGGGAAGAAAAACGGTAAGTTGATGGACTGATTGATATTTACTTCCGATGCCACCTTGGGAAGAAAGGAGGGGTTGGTCCTGAGGTACACTCTGTCTGGATGGAAGACCAAGTAAGGGGGCCTTACGGAAAGGGCTTGGAGTTCCGAAACTCTCTTGGCTGAAGTGATGGCTACCAGGAATGCTGTTTTCCAGGACAAATATTTGAGATCGACCATTGCAGCTGGTTCAAAGGGAGGAGCGGTCAAGGCTTGAAGGACTAGAGAAAGATCCCATGGGGGTACGGCTTCTTTGACAGGAGACCTGAGTAGAAAGGTGCCCTTAAGAAATGTTTTGCACAATTTAGCTGACATCAAAGGGCCTGTCTCATGTCCCACATGGTAATGGGAGATGGCTGCCAACTGTACCTTGACTGTCGAACAACTAGCTCCTTGCTGAAAGAGTCCGGTTAGAAAATCCAGTACGGATGGTAGAGGGGCAGTGAAGGGATCCAGATTATGATGTTCTGCCCAGACGAAAAAGCGTCTCCATTTACTGTGGTATATTTTTCTGGTGGAAGGCTTATGTGCTGCCACCAGGATGGCTTTGACTGGTGAAGAGATGCCAGGAGTCCTGACTAAGAGTGGAACTGGAGCAACCAAGCTGTCAGCTTCAGGATGACCAGATTCGGGGTCTGTAATTCCGATGTATGGGAGATTAGATCCGGAGTGGGATCCAGAATCCAAGGAGGATTCACTAGATGAGACCACAGGTAAGGGAACCAAGTTTGCCGAGGCCAGAATGGGGCAATGAGGATCATTCTGCTCCCCAACCGTGAGGCTTTCTGTAAGATCTTTAGCATCAGGGGTAAAGGAGAGTAGGCATAGAGTAGACCGGGCAGCCAAGCATGCACCAGAGCGTCTCTCGGGGCTTCCCCTGGTGGGGGAATCAGAGCGAAGAAGCTGTCGCATTTCGTATTTAAGGGAGAGGCAAAGAGGTCGCAGCAGGGTTGCCCCCATTTTGCGAATATCTGCTTCGCTGCTAGTGGGTTGAGAGACCACTCATAAGGGGAAAGAATGGTGTGGCTGAGTTTGTCCGCCAGAATGTTGGCCCACCCCGAAATGTGCGTTGCGATCAGGAAGCGGTTGGTGGAAATCACCCATTCCCACACTCTCATGGCTTCTCGGCATAAGGGGTAGGATCTGTTTCCCTCCTATTTGCTGATGTACCAAACAGACATGTTGTCTGACTGAATTGCAATCGTTCCTACGGGGAGGAGATTCTGAAGTGCCTGCAACGCCAACAGCACCGCTCTCATCTCCAGAACTTTGATATGCAAGGAGGTCTCTGTGTCGTTCCACATGCCTTGGACTATCCTGCCCGTGTAATGCCCCCCCACCCAAGACAAGAGGTGTCCATGGTCACTGTGGCGAGAGGGGGAGGGGTGCAGAAGGGCTGGCCCATATGAGGTCCAGGGATTGGAGCCACCATAACAGGGCCCTCCTGCAAACCTTGCTGATAGAGATAGGGTGGCAGAGAGGAAGAGATTGGAAAGACCATTGCACTTTAAGGGTCCACTGCAGTACCCTCATGTTTAGGCGAGCACATGGAAGAAGCGTTATTGCAGCCGCCATGGAGCCCAGTGCCCTCAGGACCAATTTCGCCAGTGGAGCTTCCGATTGTAGTATGGCCCACACATGCAATCTCAGATTCTGTAGTCTTTCCGAAGTCAGAAAGACTCGTAGATCCCTGGTATCTAATCTGGCCCCTATGAACTCTATTACTTGTGTCGGAGCAAGGGAAGGTTTGTCTGTATTGATTGTGATATCTAACTGGGGGGGGCTAGGCAGAGAAAGTAATCTCTGGCTGAGCAGAGTAGATGACTTGTTGGGGCGTTTAGAAGCCAGTCATCCAGGTACGGAAAGACCTGCATTCCCTGGAGTCTCAGGTGGGCCGCTATCACTGCTAAGACTTTGGTGAACACCCTGGGGGCTGTGGTGAGGCCAACGGGAAGGACCCTGAACTGATAATGACTGGCTCCCAGCCGGAAGCGGAGAAACCTCCTGGATCATCTGTCCATTAGAATATGGTAGTACGCATCCTTGAGGTCTATAGAGCACATCCAATCGCTCTCCCATAAGAGGGGGAGAATGGATTGAAGAGTGACAATTCTGAATTTTTCCTTGGTTACTGACAGGTTCAAGAGGGAAAGATCTAGAATGGGTCTCAAGTCCCCCGTCTTTTTTGGCACCAGAAAGAACCTGGAGTAGAACCCTAATCCAAGCTGGTCTTGGGAGATGGGTTGGATGGCTCTTTTTTTTAACAGCTGCTGGATATCTGTGGCTGCAGCCTCTCTCTGATCGGGTGGAACATTGGGGAGGCTCCTGAGTTTGGGGACATGATACATTGGAATTTTGTAGCCGCTGGATATGATTCGAAGCACCCAGCGGTCTGATGTGATGGACTCCCATGCCGCCAGATGCCTCAAAAAATGCCCCCCGACTGCTTCCAGAGCAGAGCAGTCGGGCAACCCTTCAGGGCTGCTGCATGGGCCAGTCAGAGAAGGACTCTCTGGACCCAAAGTTCTTCGAGGCCCCTCTGCCCCTAGGGCGGCATCCTCCCTGTTCTCCTGTGCCACGGAAGGACTGGTTGTCCGGAGCAGATTGGGAATGTTGCGATTTCCGGAACCACATCTTCTTCTGTCCCTTTTGGTTCATCGAGAAGGACCTCTGGGGAGCAGAGAAGCGGACTCCAATGGCAGACAACGTCTTCCCATCCTTCTCACTCTGGACCAGTGTTTCGCGAACGGTCTTGCCAAACAAGGCAGAACCATCAAAGGGGGCATTCGCAAAGGATGCCTTAAAGGGCTCCGCGAAGTCACAATGCTGGAGCCAGGCCTGACGTCTCATGACTAGGCCCGCTCCGCTAGCTCTAGCGGCTCCCTCGGTAGCATGGGACAAAAGCCGCATCGAGGTATTGGAGATAGACCTTACAGTGGCCATTCGAGTGGAGTACAACTGCTTGTCCTCCGCCGACATGGACTCAGGGGGGGAAGCAGCGTATTCTTTGATAAGATCCCACTGCATCCTGATGACATGTGCCATATAGTCCAGAGACCTTACCGAGAAGGTCACTGAACTAAAAACCCGCTTCCCAAGGCGATCCATCGAGCGGGTGGACCGAGGGGCTCTCCTGAGCTAGTTCCCTCTTTGTGGCTGCCGCCGTCAACATGGCATCTACGGGGTGACCCTTGCTCCAGTGGGACCGGTCTGCGGGGGGGCTCAGTATCTGTCCGGGCGTTTAGGGACTGGCTCCACAGTGTCTGGCTCCTTCCACGCCCTGGTGGTAATAAGGTCCACCAGGAGGTCGGCCGGAGGGGACACCCAAGAGGTAGACGGGCCTGCTTCAAATGCCTCCAGGAACACGGACTCATCAGAGGAAGCCTTGGGGGCAGATCACCCACCTGTGATCCTAAGCATTTCCATGATGTCTCCAAAGGAGACGTCCTCTGGGGGTGACCTTGGGGAGCCTTCCCCTTCATCCAAGTCCGTGTCCTCTGTTAAGGACTCGGGGGAGTCCACGTGCCTCCTCTTACACTTGTGCTTGCGAGGCACTTCCTCGGGGGGGCTGTCCGAGGAAGTCTCGCCAGCAATGTCTTGTTCCAATGGAACAACCTGGGACATCGAAGCAGGCTGTCCCTGTGGCCGGGTGATGGAAGCCTGAACCAGCAGAGAGGGACTGCAGGGTGGAGCTGAGGCAAGGGCCGGGGGTCTGGATGCTCTCGACAGAGCCCTCTCCACTGCATCAAAGGTCGAGGGGGAGCCACTCTCCCTGGGCTCCGAAAGTCAACTCCCACTCGGATCCGATGAAGGGATCGGAACTGGCACTGAGAACGTCGGATCCGAGGGACCAGTGTGCTCTGACCTGGATGGAGCCGAAGGCACACTGAAACCCTCGGATCTGAAGCTCAGCCCACAGCTCTGAGAGGTCGGATCTGATGATGGAACCGACAAACTCAAGGGCAGGGTCGGATCCAAAGTACTCAGTACTGTTGGCACCGACCCACCCCCGGCTCTGATGCTGCCCGGCTCTGAATGCTCCGAACCCGGAAAGCGGGTCGGAGAAGGATCAATCGGAGCAAAGAAAGGGGTCGAGCTCCCCCCCGAAGGGAGGGGGGCAAGAGCACTCCCATCTGCAGCTGGGCCTGGATGAACCTTCGCATCATCCGGTCCAAGTCTGCATCTGACAGGCTGTATGTGGATCTCGAAGAGGCCACCGAGGCAAGCCTGGAGTGCCGCCTCGATGACCTCGACGGAGATCGGGTCTCCTCCTCCTCGGGTCCCCGGGAGAAGCAAGGAGATTGGAGCCGAGGAGGAGGAGATCTGGAAGCCATGGAGGGAGAAACCTGCTTAGCCGGGGGGGGAGAAGCGGAGGCCTCGGCCCATCGCTTGTGGTGCTTCTCCCTCCGTTTCTCCCTCTTGGCCTCCCTGTCCTCCGGCGCTTTAGTGGGAGTTTGAATCCCGGCTGGGGGAAGGGGGGCAGGAGTGGCTACCACCACAGGCTGAGGAGGTGCCACGGGAGGAGTGGAGGCCGAAGCCAAATCCGGAGGCAAAAGACCCGCCAGGACAAGCTTCGGCCTCCGCTCTTTCAGTGCCCTGGGGTTGAACGCTGCACAGATTGTACATCCTGACGAGAGGTGTTCAACCCCAAGGCACCAAACACACCGAGTGTGGCCATCAGCCGGAGATAGCTTATGACCACACTCGGTGCATTTAGAAAAAATAGGTTTTGGGGCCTCTGCCATACCCAAAACTAAAGTACACTACACAAGCACACAAGCCCCAAACACAAACACACACAGACACACTCTAACGACCAGCGAGGGGAGGGTGAAAACTAAACAAAATTAAACTAAATAGGAACCTAACCACTCACACAAATTGGAACTACAAGTCTGACAAAAAAAGATGAAAAAAATTCACTTATCTGTTGATAAACGCTAGGAGCTCTAAAAATCTAGCTACACACTCAAGCATGGCAAACTAGATCTGAGGTCATAGGAGGTTGGCAGGGGATTATGGACGAGGGGAGGAGCTAGGATCTCGGATCCATAGCTATGCTACAAGTTGCCGGCTCGGATCTGATATCGGATCCAAGACCCACAGGTTGCTGACAAATGAAGTCCCTACTCCAGATCATGTGTTTGGGATGCTCAAGTCATGGTTCCGGTGGCTGGACACTTCCAGTGGAGCTTTGCAGGACTCCCCATCTATATGTACTCAGACTGTCATCATATGTGCCATGCTACACAATATGATCCTGTGGAAACAGCTTCAGCAGGAACAGCACAGGGCAGGGCCACACAGCTCCCCACCATTGCCAAGGCCTACATAGGCAGAGTGTGACTCGGAGGAGGAACAACCTGAGACTGTTCCAGTAGGCAGAAGGAGGCATGCCCAGTATGCCCTGGCCTTGGCAAAGAGGCAAAGCATAGCACATACACTGACACAGCAGGGACCCAGGGAATGACACTTTTCTCTGACTCACACATACAGTAAAAGGGATGCAAATCATGACACTACCTGTGCTCAACCATGTATAAGGAGTGTACTATGTGCATCTGACATAGGCAGCCCTCCAGCACCATCCTCTATACTGGCACACCCACAAGTTAAGTCGCTCTTCTTGCCAGTTGCTGAATGGAGTAGTATGTGTTGTTACTTTTATCTACGGTATGGATGTGAGCATGCAAGGGAATCGGATGGCTGAATGGGATGCCAGCAGATAGTAGAAACCTATAGTGGCAGCATGTGATCTGTAACAGATACTGGTGTCACCATAGTAGCCAGTACTACAGATGTTGATAAAACCCACTGCAGGAAATGCGCTGGGCCACATGTGTGTCCATATGACACACATATGCCAGTCAGGGAGGTTCACATACCCAACAACAGTCTCAACCAGCAGGACAGGTGTAGACAAACACAAACAAAGGCTGTGGTAAGGCCTCTGAATGATGGCTCTGGGTAACCCCCCCCCCAGGCCTACACAGACAGACTACATCAGGTCAGGCAGTGGGATGTGATTTCTGAAGTGTAAGAAGTCAGAAACCGATTTGTAGGTCAGTCAATCCTAAGACCTATAGTACACTGTTATGCCTCAAGTCAGCATGATAGGTTACAGTACAGAATGAAATTGAGTACCTGACATACCAGTACAGTCATAGCAAATTTGTACAAGTGTCAGGTGTGCCCCCCCCAAAATCCTATGTAGAACTATAGTAATAGTCAGGTGTGCCCCCCTCCAATCTGATGTAGTCATGTAGTAACATGTATGTGTAGGTACAATACCAGTGGAGCACGATTGACCTGAGGTGGCCAAGGTAGCAGGGTATATTGTAGCATTTGTGCAATATGCAGGTATGTGTGTGTTAGGTTGGTGTTTGTTTAATATTGTGTGAGAGTGGTCAGTATGTATGCATGTTGAGGTTTGACCTTGTGACCATTGCCCACTACTGCTGATGACAGAGTCAAGTTCTCACAACTGCAGTGTCAAAGACAATGCTCCCCAGTATAACACATGCAAGCAGTAAGCCATTCTAAATGTATGGCAGTAATATGTGTCATCATATGAAAGATAGACATGGCATGACTGCTGGGCTAGATATACAAGCAATACACAGGGAAATATATCCCAGACATACAGTATATAATGTGTAACCATGAAATGGATACACCCTTGGAATTGTACATACAGGTATGCATCACATTACCTGGGCTTGTAGTAGGGAATACGATGTCATCTGGCTGAAAACTTGCAGATCACAAAGGTGAAAGGACTGATGTATTGGGAAACGCCTGATTTCCCTACACAAGCCTTCATAATTGGAATACTCCATGCATATCTGTGAGTCATATGTAAGTAGTGTCCATAGCACACATTCAATTAGCTCACCCCAACACCACCCAGAGTTACCTCTAAGGTCTTATCCCTGCTCTTGGGAATGGTTACAATACGACCCCCACATGTGTATGGCAATAGCGAAAGAATGCAGCATGTAGTGCAGTTGTCCCATGCAGGTGTGTCCCTAGCTGTAAGCAGCACCCTGCCAGCATCCACACCACCTGAACAATACTGATAGAAGGTATTGGCATGAACACCTAGCACACCTACCCTGTCACCCCAGGGGAATATACTGTATGGCAGTCTGGGACTGTAGGATTGACAGAATGCGACAGCTTGCTACAGCTGGTCTGCATCACCACCAAATGGCCTAGAGGCCTCTGCCAAAGGCCTGAGTCTCACTCATACTGCCAATGTATGTTATGTCATGGACACCCAAATAACAGCATAACACACTCCACATACGCCATATGCAAGGCCACGTGGATAAACCACAGTAACATGTCCACCATGTCCCACTGCATGAACTGTGGACAAACACCAAAACACAGCTGTGATAAGGTGATAAGTATAGGGAAAGTATCAGAGAATGTATGCATAATGTATGAAAGAGGATAGAATAATAGAGGGGGGTGGGAGCATGGGCAGCATAGAATGTGCAAATTCCAAACACACAGCCATGTGCACATACTATCCCTGGCTGCAAACACAAAAATGGGTGGCTACAAACCTACCTGTACACCACAATAGGGGTAATGTCCTGACTTATGACCCCCTGCCTCTGGGTAACCTGTGTGAATCTGTACAGCTGTGAGGTATTGCCAAAGCAAGATAAGGCCATACTGTCACATTGATGGATGTACATGTATGGGATCCTCTGCCATCAATGTACTAAGGTGCTGAACTGGATACACAGACCCAGAACAAGTGTCTGCAACTCCCCCTCCAGAATGGCATAACTTTCCAAGAATTTGTATGCTTTTGACCACAATACTGGACACAGCTGCATTTACCCTGTTTTCCCCAGGACATCACTGTGAGCAAAAATGTCTACCTGACAATACTTGAGGACATAAAACATCACATTGTATAACACTACACATGTCTGAATATCTCTGCTAACACTAGTACCATGTAGCAGAAGCAGCACAGACACAATCACCTACAGTACACACTATACCTTGCACAGTTTAACCCCATATTTCCAACTGATCAACAGATATCCTGCAGAAACAGTTTGCTAGCAGTAAGTGTAGAACACAAAGGTCTGCACTGGAGTACAAACTACCTGGAATGGATACACACATTCAATATAGAAGGGCATACTTGGCATGCTCACACACACAGAGAAATGAAGGCAATGTCAGACAACAATATACTGAAAGGTCATACTGGGCATGCTCACACACAAACAAATAAAGCCCATGTCTGCCAACAACGGTGGACCATACATACCCGACAGTTGCAGACATTAGTGCATACACTCTTCAGTATGCACCAGTCATGCTTTGCACACACATTGGATAGGAATACACACATATATCCAAGGACACCACAATATAATATGCCAAAAGTACACATACATAGATGTGTGGAAGAGAGTGACAGTGACAAAGAGTCTTCCATCATGAGGCCTGTCACACACAGCACACAGCCAAATGGCTACAACCACATGATGTGTAAATGTCACTCACTGTAGAAATTAGCCACTGGTATCCCTCAGTATTAAAGACTCTGTGGTGCTAGTGCTAGCTGTGCAATATGACTGTACAAGGCAGTAGTCATCTAGCAGTTGTATACACGTACCTGCGGAATATAAACCTGCATCTGCCTAAGTGTGGTGTATCTACCTCTAGATGAATGGGTTATGGCCCATGCACACACACTGCACTCCTCATAGCCCTACTATGGCAAGCCTGCTGATGTCATTCACTTTGAAATACACCTTTGGGAAAAGTGTATCCCAGTAATCTGTGTGGTGCATCCTACAACTGCGGAATGCTGTTGTGTGATAAATGAGTTAGATAGGAGTTCTAATTCCAGACACGACAAGTGTGTGTGTGTGTGTGTGTGTGTGTGTGTGTGTGTGTGTGTGTGTGTGTGTGTGTGTGTGTGTGCATGTGTCTGTGTAGGGAACAATGCTTTTTAGGCTAGACATATTCACTACAATTCAAATTCCCTACTTTGGCAAGCATGCTGATGTCATTCACTTTGAAATACACCTTTGGGAAATGAGTAGCCCTGTAATCTCCAGGATGATTTCTATGACTGTGGAATACTGTCATGTGATATAGTAGTTTGGTAGGGGTTCTATTCCCAGACATGGCAAATGTGTGTGTTTGTGTGTGTGTTTGTCTGTATAGAGTGCAATGCTTTTGAGGCCATTCACAGTCACTACAACCTCCATTGACCTTCTTTGGCAAGCCTGCTGAGGTCATCCCCAGTGAAATACACCTTTGGGGAGTGAGTATGTCAGTAATCTCTGTGGCGTGTCCTATAACAGCATAAGGCTGTAGTGTGATACAGTAGCTTGGTTGGGGTTCTATTCCCAGACATGGCAAGTGTGGATATTTGTGTTTGTGTTTCTTTTTCTGTAGGGTGCAATGCTTTTGAGGCCATTCACAGTCACTGCAACCTCCATTGACCTACTTTGGCAAGCCTGCTGATGTCATTCCCAGTGAAATACACCTTTGAGGAAAAAGCACTCCAGTAATCTTTGTGGCATGTCCTATAACAGCGTAATGCTGTAGTGTGATAAACTAGTTAGGTAGGAGTTTTAATCCCAAACATGGCAAGTGTGTGTGTGTTTGTCATTCGTATCCTGTGTGGAGGTGGCTGTGAGTGTGTAGCAACTGGACTCATTGTTGAGCGGGTTTTGCAAATCTCTTATATGGTGGCCCTATTATATGTCACAATATCCACCTTACAAGGATAACAGATGTCAAAGAGCCGAGAGGCTGGGGTGCCAATCCATTCCCCTACATGTGACATCAAGGCCTGGCAAACAAAGTAAGAAACCCTTGTATTACCCAGAGAACATTCTTAACCCATGTCTCATACACAAACACACTTGCCTAGGCATCAACCGCTATGTTGGTAGTACCCTGCATATTGCCCACAGATAGTAACCATGGTGTGATTGTATTGGACTTCAGAGGGCATGGCTCCCTGTCCATTAGTACAATAGACACATACTTGCAGACAGTGCACCTTCACTATGTTCCCCACTGGATGCCTGTAACACCTGTGGTGCCATCAAATATGACCCTTAAAGGACATACAATACCATGCCTTAAACACATGTCCTGTATGGACAGATGCCACTGACATCAGGGAATACCTGTATCATGCTATCAGTGTAGGTACAGGGTCAATCTGCTGTCCATTACCAATTCCCACCACATGAGTCCAGGACTGGCACATCTGATGATAACAATCTGTGTACAAAACATGGGACAGACATCCCAGGTACAGTTCCACATGTCACTATACATGCATGTGGGACATGTGCATATCCCAGACACTGTCCATGTCATGGACTAAAGAACATATACATGGTAAGCATTGCACAGCACTGGCCACACACAATAGTAACCCAGGTGACTGGATAATGAATACAATACCTGCCTGTGTGGGCCAATCCAGATACTACACCCCTGAGCCACACTGCAGACCATTGTCATGTGGCCTGATGCCAAGGTATACCTTTCACCTAGCCTTGTATACCCTTCTGGCACAATCAACCGCTACACACCCATGAAGCAATGCACCCATGCATGTCAGTACTGGCACCCTGTGTCTGTGTGTGTGGTGTATGATGCTTTTGACCACATTCACACTCACTACAACTCCCATTGGCATACTGAAGCATGCTGTCTGATGTCAGACACTTTCACATACCCTTTGCCTGTATAACCTCCGGATAACCCTGTGGTGCATGTGATACCTATTGCGCATTACTGTATTGTGGCAAACAAACTAGTCAGGAAGTATATTCCAAGTGTGTCAATGTGAGTGAGTCCCTGAGAGAGTGTAGCTGTATTGACACTGACATCTGTTCATGTGGACAGGGACGTGTACTACAAATACTGTCTCGCTACTATATCACTGGTGCAGTTGTCACTCACCATCACATATACATTTGGACAGCTTCTTAACATGTAAGCTATGTGGCGCATGCGATGACTGCATAGACATGGGATAGCAATACACAGTCAGTCAGGAGTATGAAACCCTGTACTTGTAGGTGTGGGACACAAACATGCTTAAATTTTACTCCCCATCCCCTCCCTGACTTACTTTGTCTCTGTCTGTCTCTCTCACTCCCTCTTTGGTTGATGTGGAGAAGTACAGCTGCTTTGCTTAGGCAGCAGCTTGTGTTTTGTAAGTGATGTTCATGATCAGCTGATGGCCTCTGCATGAATTGCAGTCCTCTTCTAGCTGATTGCATGTGGAACAGCTGTGGTAACATTCCCATTGCCAATTGCATGAAAACACACTCCAATATTTGGGAACATCATGTTGATGTTGGGCCTTTTCATTTACTGTGAGCAGGACCTAGATCTAGTGTTTGGCAAACAGCATCACAGATGGTTTTGGGATTTACATCTAACAGCATACACTGTGGAAACAGGCCAACAGACAGGACATGGCTCCCTGTCCATCAGTACAATAGACACATACTTGCAGACAGTGCACCTTCACTATGTTTCCCACTGGGCGCCTGTAACACTAGTGGTGCCTGACATGACTACAGAATGTAAGTGTTGCTATTCTGCATTTGGAGTAATGTCAGTTTAACAGGGTGTGCGTGGATATGGCTGGTCTACATGTTTTAGTACCTGTCATGACAGTGCTATGTTTTTGAGGAAACTCCCATCTGTAGGGTCATCTGCAGACTGGGCAGTGTGTGGAGCCTTTTGTTTCTTGTGTTACTCACAGAACACCTGTCTGAAAACTGCAGAAGCATAGTGTGAGGACAGCAGTCAGTACATGGTGGCAGCCATGAGAGTTACTGACTTCATATCCCTCATAGGACATATATCACAACAAATCCTGGAACGACAGTAAATGTATGAGGTTATCACAGCAACATGTCAATGTTGGGGCAGTGTCCATAGCTCCAGCCACAAGTCTGTCAATCTTTGTACATATGTCATGCAGTAAGAGGTGCATATATTCTGTACACCGTTATTTATTGACATCCTACCTGATAACAAGCCAGTCAGATATCAGACTGCTAGACATGTTATGTATAGTAGGGGTTGTTTCTAATGACATAATTTGGCAATTCTGCAGTTGTGTGTACAGTACTTGGGTCTGTGTACTTAGGGTGATTGTCAACAGTATGTGTATTGTGCATATGTCATGCAGTAAGAAGTGCATATGTTCTGTACACCGTTATTTATTGACATCCTACCTGATAACAAGCCAGTCAGATATCAGACTGCTAGACATGTTATGTATAGTAGGGGTTGTTTCTAATGACATAACTTGGCAATTCTGCAGTTGTGTGTACAGTACTTGGGTCTGTGTACTTAGGGTGATTGTCAACAGTATGTGTATTGTGCAGATGTACCTTGGGTTGTGCACAGACTGTGGTAGATGCCATTGTTGTTGGTCCTGTTCTATCTGATGTTACATGCTGCTCCAGTATATGGTACCCTATTGGCTCACATGCCTGTAGGGGCAGAAACACACACGTGCCCCATACTACATACAGCCATCGGATCACACAGTGCCATGATCGAGTGTATGTAGGGTTAGTGTGTGAGTGGCACATATGAGGATGGTGTTTATCACACAGTCCATATAGTGTCATATTAAGCTTGTGTACCATATGTGGCTGTGTTTACATTGATTGTGGGTATGCACTCCTATTACAGTAGCAACAGTCTGAATATATATCTGCAATACATACATGACATCCTCTTGAACTAAAAGGTTGGGACTGTTGCTGCTGAAGTAGGACTCCATGTTCTGGACATATGGTAAACATATATGTATATATATATTTATCCATATATCTATATAGATATATACACATATATACACATATACATATCGACATACACATATATATATATAAATATATATATATATATATATATATATATATATATAGATAGATATATATATATATATATATATGAATATGTATATATATATATATATATATATATATATATATATATATTTATATATATAGATATATATATATATATATATATATATATATATAGATATATTATAATAAAACCGTGGTAAAAAAGAAGAAAAAACTTAATATACAAACAAACTTCTTAATCTCATAGAGGAAAAACAAGAAAACCATAAGCATAAAAATAAACACGGTGGCAACAAGCAGATAGTTAAGCTTTCACCCTTATTAGATGAAAGAGCTTCTTCAGAACAACTTTGGAATCAGTAATACATTCCAATTTAAACATCAGCTGTCATATGATGCTACATTAACCAATAGAACAACTGCCAAAACATATGTACAGTAACCAATAACAAGTGGTCACAAATTCAAATTCAACCAATAAATTATCAAAAATAATAATAATATGACTATATGAATATATGAATATGTAAATAGTCAGAACTGTTAATATGTAAGAACTGAATGTAATATACATTAGATAGAACCAATGTAAAGATATGTTAAATATTCCATTTCAATGCACATTTAATATTAATACTCTCATTCAGACCAGGAAAGGCTTCAGCATTTAGTAATAGCTGCCACTTCAATTCTCTAAATTCCAAGTATAATTCCCAATCACCAAAAAATTGTTCTACCTGTTCAAGAACTATGAAGTGAAACTTGGTGAAAGTAATACAAAAGGAGCTATGTTTTGCTAGAGCATTATTTACATTACCAGCTCTAATAGCACCTAAATGTTCTTTAATCCTATCCGAAAGCTTCCTAGTAGTTTTACCAACATAAAACGCATTGCAGGAAGCACAGATTCCTGCATAAACAACTGCTGTAGAATTGACAAAAAAAGTATTTGGAAAACTTAACAGTGTAGTTACAATGAGAGAAAGTGTATTGTGTACAAGTAAGAATATGTGAACATACCACACATTTACTACAAGTGTGCATACCTCTAGAAGGAAACGTGGTGTTAGTCAAATCAGTGAAAAAAGGGGGGTCCCTGTTTTCTAAACTCATTCTAATGGTCCTAGTTCTCTTATATAAAAAGGAGGGTGACATGCCTAAAGCGTCTGACATAAGTTGTGAATCAGTTAACAAATCCCAATTGCTAGAAATAATGTTTCTAATGAGAGACATATCTCTGGAAATAGGTAAAGGGAAGCTGAGTGTTCTGTCAGTGTAAGACTGTCTATTAGAATTAGGTCGGAACCCATGAAGTAAAATAGGTAAATATTTAGTATGCCTTTCGGATAAAACCTCACTATACAAGGAATCAATTAAAGATAAAGGGTAATGTTTTCTTAAAAACATATGTTTTAACAACAAAGCTTGGGCTTCAAATTCACAATCTAGACACAATTCTAGAGGTGCATATGAACTGACTTCTGACTAGGTTTCTTTTCATGAAATATGGATGTGAGCTAGTGAAATCAAGTAAATTGTTCTTATATGTATCTTTTCTATAAATAGTAGAACATAATTGTCCAAAGGGTGAAATATAAATCTTAATGTTAAGAAAAGAAATGGATGAGCCACTATCAGAAGTGATAAAATTTAAAAAACCTAAACTTTTCTTCAAGTCAGATATAAAAACATCTAAGCTAGACTCATCACCTCGCATGCTATACAGATGTTTAGACAGACATATGTATGAATATACGTGTATGTACATGTAGACATATATCAACATATATATATGCATATATCCATATTCCTATCATGTGTAAACACCAAGGTTGTGTATACCTTCCCAGATGTATCTCACCATATGTATCTGATATGTGTACATTATGTTATAACAACATATGTGATGCAACAGCAATATTAATAACAAGTACTTTACAATTGAGGAAGTAAAAGCAATTGTCCAATAGTAATCAATATGTGTACTGACATATATTGGAAAAACAATAACTGTCTTTACAGTGGTAATGGCATAGTGGTTAACTGTTTTGACTACAGTGTATAGGGTCCAGGATTCAAGACCTGCAAGGGCTGTTTATTTTATTGCTGGGCAGAACAAGGACTGTCAGATACAGAGTGGTTAAGGCAGTTTTGAGCAGCTTTAAGCAGGTTTGCGTGGGTTTGCGTGAAGCTAAGCAGTGCTAAGGTACGGTTAAACATATGGGTGCTTACACCATGTAGGCTTCGCTTACCAGTGCACAAATCTGCTTAGCTGTTATACTGCAGCAATGCTGATACCTGCTAAGCATGACTTAGCCCTTGTAACCAGTTCTCACCACCTAGTCTGATAACATAACAGACTAATGATATCTGTCATAAGTGTATGTAATGCCATGTACAATACATCCGTCTATGTGCTGTCATTACAGTAGCAAGGGGTGTGACTGTCATGTCTGTGACACACAAGTATATGAGACCTGTACAGCACTGTTATCCATGTAAATGTGTTACATACAGGGGTAGTAACCCAGGTTATGTGCTGTCACACTGGCATGTAGTGTATCATGGCATTACTACTGTTAACAGTGCTTTCCCAGGCGAGAGTAGAGTGCTAAATGTAGTACTGATAACAAGCACACCTGCAGGCATAGCTGGACTCTGAGGCCTCCCTGTCATGTTCCTAGTGTGTGAGCTGTGTCATAGTATATATCCCCTACTGGATAATGATCCAACATGTGGAATGTAACTGTACACTACCGTCTGTACAGCACACGGTAGTGAGGGCTTCATACATGTAGTAATGGCATACATATTGCTGTAAAACATCTATCTGTTGACACATTCATCCTACTGCATAGCTACTTGCCAAACGGATGACTGTCAGTTCCTATACAGATCTGCATATGGCAGGTATCCATCTGGGATACATACAGGCAACCTATGCTTGATTGGCACTGAAATATCTGCCCAGCTGTGTAATAACTGACACATATAGGTGACAACACCCTGTACGCACCACATGTCATAGGTACCTCCACTACACTACCACAGTCAACAGAACATGCTTGGGTACAGGTCTCCATCACAGACACTAACCACGTGTTGTAATACATGTTGCATACCTGTCTACTGGATCACCTCAGTGACCATGTGCCTGATGCACCCAGAGGACTGGCTGATGCATGTCACTCTCATCTTGAGGGTCACCACAGTAGTGTCTGTCAATAGATTGCCTGCTGGCACATGACAGGTGGCATGATACCATGGTACACACATCCCCTACACAACCCATCTCTCCATAGACAATAACCAGGTACACAGCTATGACCACCTGCAGCGATGCACCCCTGTACTGACACATGTGTACGTGTGCATTACTGAGGATAGCAGTGTGTTTGTGTTAGTACACCTGTAGTTGGGAATTCCATGAGGGCCTTCACAACTACCACAACGTCCATTGCCATAGTCAGTTGTGGCTGCTGCTGTATCGGACATTTCATGTACCTTGTTATGCTCCTCTCCCTACCAGCTACATGAGCCTTGCAATACCAGCACAACAGTGTTGTACAAATGGGTCGATAGGTATGGGATACCCATTGAGTTCTGGCAAGTGTGTGTATGTGTATATGTCTGTATATCTGTAGTGTACAGCATTCTGAGGCCACATACTCTTATTACAATACGCATTGCCACACAGTAGTACAGATAGTGTTGCTGCTGCCCATAGGTGACACATGACAATGCAGCACCCCACTATGCCTGTGGCATGTGCATTAGATGCATATCCCTGTAGTACCACTGTTGAGATATACAATGGGTTGTATCGCAGTCATGGGCAATGTTTGATGGTGGCTATGTCAGAGTGTCATCATGGGTTCCAGGGAGTACAATATCCACTGGGGGATGTGGGTGCAGTGTACACTATCATTACACCATGATAAACCTGGTATATGTCCCATTTACCACTTTATGGTGACCACTGTCGCCATCAACCATACAGGTAACTGATGCCACAATCCGGTCCAGTTATGCATGTGCTATGTGCAGCCTACCTGTAACACATTGGACACACGGACAAGTTAGTTAGCACTGATAGGCCCAGGTCTCTCAGATGTGTGTCTGCCTGTTTTGTGTCTGTTACTGTGTATATGATGGTATGACACACTGCGTATTGTCCATATACAACCATTACATCCCCCATTACCATACTGTACATGTCTGGGGATGTTCTGCATGTAGCATGTAACCTGGAACACACCTCACTCTAAATGCTGTGTGGTGTATGCAATGAAAGCCACACAGTTCAGTAGCACTACATATCTAGGTAGGGGTCTAGTCCCAGTGTTGCAAGTAAGAGTGTGTGTGAATGTGGATGGGTCTACATCAGGCTGCAGATTATACATGTCCCAGCGCAATACCTGTCCATGTGGCACAGCCAATAACTGTTTTACAAACCTGTGACATGTGTTCAACTGTTCCTTGGATATATCACAGCCATGGTGTCACCACAGTGCCATACCCCTTGTGGAATATGACTGCAGACCATCCTCCTGCTGACACATGTTCACCTAAAACACAAATGGATAACATTATGGAGACCACAATTAACCAGTGTGTTACTAACAGCTATAATGCATCATTGCTGGATGGCTACACTACCTGACATGTATTCATTAAACATTACTCCTGACAACATGTTACACTGCAGTACATTCATACACTGTAGTACTGTCACCATGTGAATCAGAACCGTATTAGCCTGTCCCTGCATCGATGTTATGGATGACAGGGATGTGGCACAGGTATCATAATATGCACAGGGTGTGTTGTTGGTTTGCCAGAGGCCAAGGGTGGACCATACATTTGACACCATGTGTGTGGGTGAGGGGTGTAATGAGTTCAACTGGGCATGGTGATGTGGTGTGTGTAGGTATGGGGTTGCCCTAGGTGTGTTCGTATAGTGTGTGGGTATGCATGCACACAGTTCTGTTATGTGGCTGCCCTATACAGGAATTTATGGACAGCTGCAGACCATACCTGACCTGGCAGGGTGGGCAGTTCATCTCCTCCGGCCATGGACATGCTCACTGTGCCTGCCAGGGGTTCCATGGGCACATCTAGGTACAGGCCTTGATGTACTACTCTCCTCTGATGATGACAGATGTCCACTGGAACCAGGCCCCTCCTGGGACTGGCCAGGGCCATGTGCTCATGGCCTGCTGTAGTGTGGTGTGGACAGCACCCCCCCTGCAGTGCTGGGGCTGGTACTGCTACTACGGGAGTGCCTTGGTGTCCTGGCATGTCCATGTTGACCGCCAGCTGTTGATGTTGCTGGCCTACATCCATGCAGTCTTCGCTGCACCCCCACCACATGTTCAAGCACGGACAAACCATGGTCAATGAGGCCCATCATCTCACCAAACTATCTATCCATGAACTCAGTATGAGTACAGAGGGCACCAGACAGTTCAAGGAAGTTGTCACTTGCAGATGTGAGAGCAGCCCTCTGCAGCCTCAGTCCCTGTCTGGTGTACAGTTCCATATGTGCCTGCAGCCCCCATGACAGCCTGAAACATGCACCTGGTGGTACCAGTTGTGGCACCTCTGCCAGGGGCATGATGACTAGTGGCCCTACTATGAGCACCTGGGACATCTGCCTTTGTGGTGCCCTGCTTGACATCTGGCCATGCCTGCTGTGACCAGACACAGTAGGCATGGATATCACATTCTCCTGTGCACTGCCACCAACTGCCAACTCTCCCTCCACTATGGCCACTGGTGATGGGGAATGTATAGGCACTGAAACTGTGTGGGAGTTGGGGTGGCTAAGAGGGGGATGTCAAATGATGGACCTGTTTCAGCCCCTGACAACCCCACCTGTGCCTCAACAGTACTATCATCATCTTCGGTGTCTGTATGGACACCAACATCAGATTGCATGCAAGAGGAACCCTGACCCACCTCACCACCTGTGAGGGAAAACAAGAAATGCACTTTAAGAGCTGTACAGCAGTGCATAACAGTACACACACACACACACACACACACACACACACACACACACACACATATTCCACCTTAATACCTACCTGTCCATGAATTTACAGACAGTCCCACGTTTATTCCCATAAGTTCCCCACCCTGCATCACAATTGATAACATACACTCATTAATACCACTCATTAACGTATTATTCCTCTAAATGCCTAGTCAAGTAATCAAACACAAGACCTGTTACTCCATTACCTCATTGACCTGAGTGGAGTGGTTTTAAATGGCCTCAGTGCTGTTATTCAGTGTTCGCCCTATGTATGTCCAGACATTGTGAGATGGCCCCTATATGTGAGAGGCTACTACGTTCACTTCATAATGTCACGAACTGGAGTGTCATGTGTAAGTTTTGCTCAGTACATGCCAGATATGCTGCTCAGTCACCCTATCATGTGACAACTGTAATATATGGATACACTCCCTGGTGTTGTCTAGTAATTCCCCAATGCATCTGTAGTGCTGCATTTGTGAGTTGTCAGTCACCTCTCTGCTGAATGTGATATTAAGGGTATACCCAGTGTCTACTTTCCCTCCCAATGCATGTTCCATGCTACAGACCTTATTATACTATCAGCTGCCCTGTGATTACATATCAGACAAGTATTCCTGGTGTGTCATGTGTCAGTCCATGTCCATGTACAGCATGATCTCAAAGGGAAGTACTACCATATGAACAACCCCACAGTCATACATGTGCATACATGGACACCCACACAACCACACACACATGTACACACACATCCTATATGCATCAACCCCCCTCCACTTCACCAGAGTGAACCTACAGACAAAATAATCGCACACACACACACACACACACACACACACACACACACACACACACACACACACACACACACACACACAGGTGAGGTTTCACAAAGATAGTACACACAGTCCTCCCTACCATTACCCATATGTTAACATGCATAACATATGGTACACAACAGCATGCAGTGCAGCTACATCAATCAATGCTAGCAACAGTATACATGTGTGCAATACATGGGCTGTGTTAATAGGTGATGACTGTTCCCCTGGATACCACTGCTCCCATGTACACAGTACTGCTGTGCACCTTTTCTGCACCCTGCCATGTACTGTGCACCAATCCTCACAGGTGTACAACCCATTGTTGAATGTGTAGTACTGTGTCAGTTATGTCAGCTCTAATACTCACAGTCCCTATGTTTTTCAGCAACATATACCTGGGATGATATGTGGACAGATGTCATTTGTGAATACTTGATTTCAGGTTTAAAGATCTCAACATCAGCAGACCATGTATGACCAATCCAATAGTATTACACTGACAACCATCAGACCATACTGTGGCTATGGGGAGTATACCCACCCTTATTGATATGATGCACCCTTCCTTAATCTGCCATGGGACCACATCACTGCATATATTAACAGTACATGAGCCTGATATGTGACATATGTCCTGGACATTCACATGCAGTGTCTACGAAATGTGTTGGGTATACAGATGCTGACCACGATGTATAAACTTTGTGTGTGCATATGTGTCCACACCCTTATCATGACGGTTTGTTGCACCTATTGTTATGTGTAATACAGCAGTCACTATTCCTGGCAGGGGTATACTAGCATTGGCCATCTGCATTTGCCAGTGTATGGTCAGTCTACCCTACACATGTCCCCCAAATCTGCATGATTGCAAGGTCTACTCATGTGCACATCCCTTGGTGTTCAAACACTGCCATCACTATTGCTGTGGGGGTAGGGTTACATCTGCCACAGTTCCTGAACCTGACAGTATGCAGATACAGCCATTCTTAGCAACTTTAGGATCCCTGCTGCAGTGCACTGGTATGTCATGCTGACACCCCTTCCCCACTTTCAGCCTTTTTGCAGATGCTTGACAAATATGGTCTACACATGTGTGTCAGTTTGCAGTGTCCCATACACTGATCAGCACGTTTTACAGCCTAGTCCCAGCTAATAATGTGGACCACAGTAATATGTTATATCATAGTGTACATCTGTAACTGTTGCCTTTGCAATACTGGTATATACACTGTTGTTGCACTGTATAAGAGTGATGTTTCACACATGTCCCTACTGTAGGCCATGTGTCCCACCATTATGTTAATCCCTGTGGACACATTTCACAATGACAGGATGTTTGTTATCTTGGAGGTGTCTGGCATACCCTTCCATTACCCCATCATGGTCACCACTGCGATGCAGTGCATTTAACAGCAACAATACATGAACATGTACAGCATGCATTATGGGTAGGTGTATTAGATGTGTGCATGGAATATACCATAGCCATTACATGCCCGGTGTATTGGCAAGCATCAACATAAACCATACTTACCAGCTACAGGCTGCTGCCTTGGTGGTATACCAGAGGGACCAACATAAGAGTTTGAGAGATATGAAGTTAGTGGCCACAGCTATGGCATTCTAGAGGGTGGGTACAGCATTACAGTACATCAACAGTACAAGTCCACAATACTACCACTTATGCACATCTGTTTATTACTACTGTGCAGCAACAAACTATATATATATATATATATATATATATATATATATATATATATATAACATGTCAGATATGCATGACCTACCTGTACAGATGCAGATGCATAAGCAACAGTTGTCTACTGATGTGCCCTGTGGTCTTACCTGCACGGTCCTAAGCCAGTGTGTGGGTAGCACTCACCTCCACAATGGTGTCTGGCAGTTGTTGGCTGTTTGGATGGGCAAGAGCCATCAGGCTGGCGAAGAGCTCAACACATGTCAGGGGGATGGATGGCATGACCCCCCCCCCATTGTGAGGTGATCCCCTGGACTGCAGCAGCATGCCAAATGGCATTGCGAAGCAGTTCAGAACAGTGATGCCAGACCTGCTCCTAACTGTGGTTATGCAGTTCTACATCATTGACCCTGTGGACTAGGTCGTTCCACAGGCGGTCTGCTCCTGCTGCTCATGGGTGGCCCTGCCAAACAGGACAGGGTAGTGCTGAATAAGGTAGTTCAGCACAACATCATTTTCTGCCGCTGAATATGCAGGTAGGCGGCCATGGGACATCTTGCCTGAAAAGCATAAAGATGGAAACAGGTCTAAGCAACACATACTGCAAGGTTACCATAGTTCTTAATGCACATCTCTGTCACCCTCCCACCATATCAGTGACAACAAACTGTTCACGCAATTCAATAGGTATGGCTACAGCTTACTTACCAGTGTGACATGTATTGTACCACACTTTGTGCTATGTGTTTGTAGCCATGTTCCCTGTGTGGACACTATAATTGCTAGCCTGTTATGGACTATTCACTTGTATGCCATTGTCAGGCCCACTATGATTACATATATGCATGTGGTATGCTTGCTATGTGATTGCTGCACATCTGACAGTTTGTGTTATTGGGGATATCTGTGCATGCTGTTGGACATGTTCCTGGATTGTGTAGACTATTACTACCCACATACGTTCTATAACAGTGACATAATAGCATTTGTAGGGAATATTTGCCAGCAGAACCACCTCTCCAACCTCATCTGGCCATATTACCAGGCCACAACACATGCAGGACCCACCCTGAAACCTCCTCTAGTACTGGTCCAGCACTACCTTCAGGTGGAACCACCTCAGGGGATGTTTCCCCCCTGGGGGCAAACACAAACATGATCCTGTCACCCGATGTCAGGTCCAGGGTCTGGTCCATAGTGGGCACCACAGACACATGTGGGGTGTACTACATCACCTTGAGGCACCCAGTACACATTCACAGGGTCCACATGCTCCTCCTGCTCAGCCTCCAGGCCAGGCACCTTCTGGTCCGTGGACTGCGGTTGTGAGTAGCAATGGGTGGGAGGCTTGTTCCAATTGTTTCCCTATGGGGGCCCATGGGGCTTCCACATCACAGACCACAAACACCATACAGGAGGGTGTTTGCCCACCACATGTGTCATATACCACCCCTGTAGGCTGTCCTCTATATCTACCAGTCCGGACCACCTCCACAAACATACCTGCCAAACTTCCCCATATTCACATTCCCTACTTCACAGGCAAGGGCAATGTGGTCCCAAAAAGGGGTTCACATGTGACATAACTGTCCATGTTGCATGCACTTATAGCTGTATATATCTGTGTGTATTGCTATGTGTGCTGTTACCTCGCACATAGCATTCAGCACTGTGGTGGTAATATAGGGGACATGTATTTACATACATATATGTGTGTGTGTGTTTGTATATATGTAGACATGTGCATATAAATATATGTCTATATATGTGTATATATATATATATATGATGTATATATGTGTTTATATATATATATATATATATATATATATATATATATATATATATATATATATATATATATAAATCTATATATGGGTATCTGTATATCTGTGGACATACATGCATACACACACACACACACACACACACACATATATATATATATATATATATATATATATATAAAAACATATATATATATATATATATATATATATATATATATATATATATATATATATATATATAGAGAGAGAGAGAGAGAGATTTATGTACACACACACACACACACACACACACACAGATATATATATATATATATATATATATATATACACACACACACATATACATACCTATATATGGGGTGCATTCAGACATCAGGTCCACAATCTCAAAACTCCTTCCTGTACAGCTGCACTGTTCTGCCTTGCTACAACACAGACATGTGCCACATATGGACACAGCCTAACATTAGGGGGTATATATAGGGCCAGACTGCAGTTAACCCTATTACACACCTATGGCATTTCAGCATGCTACAATACATGTTAAACTGAGTGTCTGCAAGTGGTAGGCTCTGGAACCCACATGTCCATCATTATGGCATTACTTCCACCACCAGCTACTGGCCACAGTAATATACCTCCCTTCCATTACACAGCACACACTATATTGGCATACATCTTGTCAGTTGGTGCTGCTCTACACAGTTGACGGGTATGGCCCACTACCCACAGGGATCGACTCTAATGTCCATAGCAGTTGTTCAGTTGAAGATCATTGCAACAGCAACACCTGATGGTACATGTATATCATTCCACATCATCTACCCCAGTATTATGGACCAAGTACTACAGTCAATTACATGCATATATGTTTCACATACCTGTTGTGGGGGATGAGGTCTGTTGTGGATAATATCCTTGTAGGAGGTAATTTTTTTCACTCCTTAGCCTGCTTCCTTTGTTGTCTTTTTTGGTGTTGCTGTGCTTCAGAATCTGTTGTATGTTTTCTGTTTGTTTTCTCTTCCTCTTTCTTTCTCTGTGTATCTCTTTCTCTTTCTCTCCAGTAAATGGATTGAGCTGCTTGGAATAGATTGCAGCATGGCTTTTGTGGGTGATGAACATGATCAGGTGATGGCCTCTGCACCAGTCAGTGTCCTCCACTTGTTACCTGCATGCAGCATGCTGTGTAGTACTTCCAAATACCACTGTCATGGCAACCCACTACTATAAATCCCTAAATCATGTGGGCGTGGTCCCTTTACCCTTCCTGTATGGTGGGCATCCTTCCTGTGTGTGGGAATCAGTGTTACAGACAGCAGGTAGCAATACCTCTTACAAGAGGACTTGCACACTCAGGCCAGCTACATATTTGTATGAGGTTCCAGAACTACAAACAGAGAGTGTGAGTACTGTTGTTACATGTACTGTATAGCACCAGTGTTACAGGGTTTGTGTGTACATATTAGTTTAACATGAACTGCAGTCTGCATAGCTGTCAACTGTGTGCCTATCCACTTGATGGCCAGAGTTTGTGTGTTATGTTTTGCCTGTCCACCACACAGGTCTTGTGTCAGATATATCACTGGCTGTGTGTATGTGTGTGTGTTGAGTTCTATCAGTACATGGCTACATCCATTTGTGATTCTGACTTCATATTCCTGAATAAGGGTATGTTGCAGACTATCCTGTAATAACAGTGACTTGCTTAGTGTATGACAACACTATTTCACATATGGGCCTGTGTTCCAGCCTCTGTCCTCTACCTACATACCAGGCTTTGTCTATATGACATGCTGTCAGGGGTTATGTAGTAGCCTGTGAGTATGTCATGCTGCCATGCTTGCCATCATTCCACTGCTGTTGTGACCCCAACACATATTGTGGGTTTGGGTCCATATATGTGTCGGCTTCATCTGCAGAATACATGTGTGCCCTTATGCAGTCCAGAGGCCAGTGTATGTAACAGTGGTATATGGCCCTGTATTTCAGTCTATGGGGGAATGCACCATAACTAACCTAGACTGTTACAACATGTGAGGGGTACGAGGGGTAAGCTGCCTTAAGGTATCTGGATGTACATTACCATACAATTCACCTTGGGTAAATGCAGGTCTACTGCTGCCTGCCATACAGAATGTTCTGTTTGTCAGTGTGATTGTGATGGTTTCAGTTATGCCTTGTTATGTAACAGATACATCCCATTGTGTCAGCTGAGGTCTTTATCCCCTAGGGATAGTGTACAGATTGTTGATAGAGGCTGCTGGACTATACATCTGCATTACTTACTATTGACTGATTGTTATCCTGTGGTCCAGTCTGTCTTTACTGTTGTACTACTTGAAGGCATTGGCCTGGACAGCAACATATGTAATGCTTTCTGGAATACTGTATTAATGTATCTGTTTGGCAGTTACATTAGTGTGTTTATATGTATTTCAAAGTCTAAACAACTATATGACATGGCAAAAACAACTGTAATAGTTCACACATAAAGCTTTCTCATGTTTGCAAACCTGTGTGTGATGTTATATCCTTTGACCTCTCTGTGGGTATATGTTGCAGTCGATGATTGTCTTTTGTATGGGTGACTCATACAGTGTCCAGTTGGTAAAGTGGCAACTGTAGACATACTGGCTGTTCCATATGGTGTGCACCCTCTACATATGTATCTTCCTATACATATCTCTCTGTGTGTATGTGTCATTACATATATATATATATATATATATATATATATATATATATATATATATCTATATAAATATATGTATTTGCATATATGTGTCTGTGTATATGTATCTTAGGAATATTTATTGCTTCCACATTGCACATCCCCTATGGTAGCTAGACTGTAGTGCATGCTATGTTATTGATACCAGCCTGACATCATACAGGTGGTATGGATTACTGTTAACATCTTGTGCCCATGCTGTGTCAGTTCTTGGTTATGGGATTTGCAAGAGTTGGTATTGTATTGCAGGGCAGACCTGTTTGGCTGTGGGGGATATCAATATGTACAAGATGTATGTTGCTTGGACCCCCACACCCCCATTTTCAGTGCATGTGGTCATATATGTATTTGTTATGTTCTCTTTTATATCTATAGATATATATCTGCATATACATACATACGTATATATATATATATATATATATATATATATATATATATGTATACACACACACACACACATATATATATATATATGTGTGTGTGTGTGTGTGTATATATATATATATATATATATATATATATAAATATATAAATATATATATATATATATATATATATATATGTATGCATATATATAGATATGTATATATATATATATATATATATATATATATATATAGATAGATATGTATATATTTATTTAGATATAAATATATATACACGCACACATACATCTACATGTATAAATAAATTTCCTGTACTGTTGAATGACTCTGCTGGATGATTTGTTTGTGAAAACATCAGAGTCATGTATATCCAACATAGCTTAGTAGTAAATCACTTTGGCTATGGTGTGCAGGGACCTGGGTTCAAGTTAGCAGATGCTATTTATTTTTTTGCTGGGCAGTACAAGGGCCGTTGGATACATAGTGATTAAGGCACTTTTAATCAGTTGTAAGAGGGTTTGCGTAGGTTTGCGTGGAGGTAGGCACTACTAACTTCCAGTTACAGTTTCTTACACTCAGCTTTTAAATTGCTTAACCTGTATAGGCATTGTTTACCCCCATGCAAACAGGCTTAAACCCGCTTACTGCTGCTTAACAGTGCTTATTCCCACTTACCCCCACGCTAATTTCTTTAAAAGAAAAGCAAAAAAGGGTTGATAGGAAAGTGGTGAAAAAGGGGCACAAAGATGGAAAGACAGTAGGGAAAATAGTTAGGGATGTGAGGGAGGTTGTAGGGAAGGTCCATAGCTGCCCATTTCTTCTACAGCAACAGCTGTGCGAATACAATGAATTTGGGGATAGATTTGGACACTCAAACCCCTGGGAATGGGGTGAGGACAACAATAATATGTTGTGAAGCCAATTAGACCAGATTACATGTATCCAGTGGACACGTGTGTGAAATGGACAGCTATGTATGGGACGAGATTTTTTTTGGGAACAGATTTCCTTTTCTTTTTCAGGCGAGATTGGGATGATGGGGGGATAGTAGGTATATTTGGGGTGGTAGGCTGGGTAGGTTAACAGACAAGACAAACAAGATGCATACAGGGGTGATATATGACACATGTGGGGGTAAACACCTTGATGGGGAGGGATGTTGGGAAATTGGAAGCCCGTGAGCCCCCTAGTGGAAACAGTGGAACCGAGTTCCCCACCCATGGGCAGTCAACACTGCACCTTCACAGCCCCGAAGCTGGCTTTGCTGGGGGCTGAGTTGGAGAGCCAAGCCAACACTCTAGTCGTGACATGCTCCCTCGAGCTGGCATAGCAGATCTCCAAACTCCCAGTTCACCTTGCTACACACCACAACCTGGATACAATGCAGGACCAATGGACGAGGAGGTCCCAGGTTGGGCCCCAGACATGCTGGTACCTGATGCCATGGCCAGCTGAGGTGGGACAGGTGGGTCGTCTGGGACCCGCCTTCCCATAAGTGCTATGGTGTTTGTTTTTTCAACATATGTGGGTTAGTAATAGTTAACACATTCCAGGATTAGGTATAACAGCATGCATAGATATTCCCATTAAACCAGACACCATATATGAAACAGTTGCATAGCAAGCAGAACACATGCATTTATGGGACCACAGTGGTAATTACAACAGCATGCAGGTACATTAATGACACCATGCCACCAATGTGGGAGTATTTCAACATAGCACATGCATAGAAACAGATTTAAGTAATTATTGAACAATAGGACATATTTCCTGACATTACAGTTAAGTCAGCACATACCAATTGAGTTGGGTATTTAGTTTATTGTTGCAGATATGGTGGGGGGAGAAAGATGTCAATTAACAACTAGTATATTCCTGTAGTTTGCATTACTTTCCTAGTCAGTGCTGTTATCTGTACCTTACAAGTATTAGTACACTATCCTTTTGCCTTACTTTGGACAGTGGTATACCTGTCGACAACTATATACATGAACTGGTTTTACCTGTAGTATACACCTCTTACCTGGTATACCTGTGGAGGAATTGTTTGTTAACACTAACTGTTTCTACACATATTCCCAGATTCCAGGTTGATGTTATGCACATACCTGTCCATCTCTTTTTACACAGACTATGTGCATCTCTTGACCACATGCAGGTGAACCGGGACATATTTTGACTATTGCCCTCTTAAACCTTTAGTGAATTACAACACTCTTATACAGAATTTCCTAGACAGTTATATTATGTAGCACTACCTGAATGTTGCCACACAAATTACCAGATTCCACATTAGTATTATGCACATACATCTCCCTCTGTTACTGTATGCACTCTGCTCACAGCTTGACAACATGATGGTGTAGATGGGACATACTTGGGTTATTACTCTCATGACATTTTGGGGAGTTGCTAGAGTGACAGGTTTGTTCTTACAGATGTGTGACAATCAGTTCTATTTCTTGTTTGCTGTCTAAATGTCTGGGATCATCCCACTGATTTCCCAGGGGGACAGGGTGACAGGAAGCAGATACTGGCTGATTTGCTAGACATTCTGGACATATCTGTACAGTTGTGGGGTATGATTCTGTATGCAGCATACTACCACTCCCAGGATTCGAACCGTGGCTGTGTGTGCTAAAAATGTAACAGTTCACTTCTCAGCTGAGTGTGCTATTTGCATTTTGTTGTTTATCTCTTCACTGTTTTCTGTCTATGTCTCTCTCAGTTGTACTATATGACCTCCTGGGATTATACCAGTCATATGCAGACATTCCTACACATTTTATTTATGTTACACAGTGTGGGTAACAGTGCTTAATACAACAGTACTATTAAGTGATTGTAAATCTACATTACCATATGATACCAGAGTAAAACACATGCAGTCCAGCAGTTAGACCTTTATTGTCAGACTATTATGCTTTTATTTACATACAACCTATATGAGACTCTTCCTGTCATATTCTCTTGTGTATGCAGTACATGCCTTAAACAATACAGGTTTTATACAGGCAATTAACTTACTACTACTTTTAGATGTATTTCCTATGACAGTACATGCAAGAGTATTGCTAACCTGCCTCGTGTCGCAACCCCTCCAAATGACATCCATGGGCCTCCTGGTTCGTAACCCACTCACTTGCCGCTGTGAAGGACATAAGAGGAATATTTAGCCATACCTATCCATAATATACATGAGCTGGCAATTATTAAACAGGTAGTAGACTGATGCTTACACATGGTTGGGACCTCCCCTGTCCTCCTAGCCTTTTGGATCCACTGATCCAAGAGATCCCCCATTCGCCACTTCAGGATGGCATAGTGATGCCTGACCTTCTCACAGTTCGGATTATGCCAGTGGCACTGGTGAGGTCACAGACAAGATGGTTCCAGGCTTCTGCTTTATATTGGGAATCCTGGTACTGGCCCTGTAGCAGTCTCTGGTCATGGTCTTTCACAAGGAGTCCTGCCATGACTCTGGATGCTGGATGCCCCAGCGCTGCACCTGAAAGCGCACACCCACTACCATTCCAGACATATTGCCTAAAGGGGAAGCTACCACCAGTTATGAGATGTATTTTCACCTGTTGAGTTTAAATAGAACTGGTTTCCCGCATTTTGCCATGATTGGACAGTTTTGAAAAGACTAAGCTATGGGCAAACCTGCTTAACTTATGTTGACATTGCTTAAAGGGGTATAACAATGGGCATACTGAGTTAGCTGGCCTACACATTGCTTACACCTACTAAGCTGGGCTGTGCAATGCTTAGCATTGCTTAATATTTAAGTTGCATTATATTTGCTTTCTGGCATTGCTTTATTATTCATTACATGTTATATATGTGCTTGGTATCCATGATTCAAGTGTACGTATACTGTATGGGGTCCTTGTGTTTATAAGGGGATCTCAACACTTTATTACAATGAGACCTCACATCTGGGCTTAATGCAGTACTCCAGTTCACATATTTATGTTATGTAGTAGGTAATACAACATAAAGCTGTATATAGATTCCTTTCACATGTTCAGTTTGAATTCCCTATAGTGAGGATCTGTTTGGTGGTACCTCAATCTTATGTAGTGCTATGATGGCTTATTGGTTAACTACTGTGATTATGGTGTACAGGGTCCTGGGTTCAAGACCTGCACAGGCTGTTTATTTTGTTTCTGGCCAGAACAGTGGCTGATGCATAGACAGTGCTTAAGGCACTTTTAAGCAATTGTAAGCAGGTTTGCATGAGTTTGCGTGAAGGTAAGCAATGCTAACCTCCGGTTAAATATGCTTACAGGGAGTTAGCTTCAATATTGCTTAACCTGTGTGCACATTGCTTACCCCCCATGCAAATGGGCTTAAACTTGCTTACTACTGCTTAAATATGCTTACTCCTGCTTACTACTGCTTAATAGTGCTTACACTTGCTTACTAGTGCTTATTCCCGCTCACCACCGCACTAATTTAGACAGTAATGTGTACTGGTTCTTGAGAAGATGGTGGATTAGTAAACTTTATGCAGTTAATATTCATTACACACTTTACCTTCCATTTGTATCCCTGATTCCTGTGTACATATACTGTATGGGGCAGTTGTGATTATCTGTGCACTTTGCAACATTATGACAATGACACCTCACATCTGCATTAAATGCAGTACTCCAGGTCACAAATATGTTATTTAGTCAGTTATGCAACAACAAATATTGGTCATAAAGTGATTTGACATGGAAAATGGAATGTACTGGAGTGGAACTCAAACCAGGAATAACTACACTATTGCTTCATTTGCATATATCTTGCTTTTTGTCCTCTTGTGCTATTTAAGCTGCATTAACCATAGCTAAGTGATGGGCAACAAACCCGTGCACCTACAGTTTCATTTAATCTGTTTCATAAAAAAAAAAAAATCTTTATATTGCTGTTTTAACTATTGCTCTTGTAAATGTGGGGGGATGTTGCTGGAGGTACCTATGAGCAGTCTTGCTCATTCTTTTATAAATACTCCTCTGTTCTTCATTGCAGGGGTGTGTATATTCTGAGAGCTCTGCTCTCAGACAAGCCCCCTGCACTAGTACATGCCTTCCGTGTAAGTTTAGGAGCACAGGCAGCGTGCCTTCATTAATATGCATGGCGCTCTGCCATCCTGCTCCTAAACGGCCGCTTCCATGCAGGCCTAAGCTAGTCCTGCATGGAAGGATAGCAAATGCAGGGGAAAGTCTTTGTAATCAGTTCTTTATTGGCCAAAACTGATAATGTAATGCTGAGATCATGCCCTATGTCTGGCCGCTATGCCATCACCTTCAATGTAACACTTAATACTGACCCATTAAACTTCTGCCAAAGACTACCTGCTTATCTAGTAACAGCACAAGGATTTAATGAATGGTTTCCAGATGAAATAAAGCTTTACCTAGATGCCAGTAATAATGGAGAGGTTTCAGATATTATCCTATGGGACACATTAAATGTAGTCTTACAAGGTAAAGTCAGAAGCTGGTATATAAATAAAAGGAAAGAGTGGGATAAAAAACTGGTAGACATACAAAAAGGAATTGATGAAATAAAACATACATCAAATGACAAATCTGCATTAGATGACATATGTAAACTGAACAAGGAATATCAGGATATCATGCAGCATAAAATATCAATAAATCTGGAAAAAATCAGATTACAATCCTACTCAATTAATCTCAAGAGTATGCACAGGATTGCGATTAGATCTAAATATTTAAATGAACAAAGACATATAAAAGAAATAATATACACTGGAAATAATCAGACTATCAAAGTTACACATCTAAAAAATATATTATTACATTTTAAAAACCATTACAAAAATATTAATAATAATATCTCATCTCAAGTAATAAAAGTATAGACAACTTTCTTGCTAATAATATTCAAAAGAAGCTATCCAAGCACAATATTAATAACATAGATAAACCCTTTTTCTTTAAAGAATTAAAGGAACAAATAAAAAATCTTAAGACAAAAAAGGCACCAGGGCTGGATGGTCTAATTCCAGAATTTTGCAAACTCTTACTTGATAACATCTTGAAAATCTTACACAATGCATTCCAAGAAGTTAAAATTACAGCAAATGTTCCTCCCTTATGGAAATATTCTGTCATCTTTCCCATCTTAAAACCAAATAAAGAGCCCAACCTTTGTACATCATACAGGCCAATTTCTTTTCTTAACATTGATTACAAGAAATTTATGCCTGTTTTAGCAGACAGATTAAATACTATTCTTTCAATATTAATTCATGAAGACCAAACCGGGTTTATCAAAAATGGAAAAGTACAAGACAATGTAATTAGATTACTGTCCTTAACAGAGTTAGCAAACAATTTAAAAATGAGATTTCTATTTTAAGTCTTGATATAAATAAAGCTTTTGACTACCTAAGTTGGCCATATCTGTTTAAAGCTCTGCAAAAATACAATTTATCCCCAAACTTTATAGGATTAATTAAACGAAATATGAAAAGTCCATAGCCTATGTAAAGATTGGATCTTATGTATCTATCCCATTCAAAATAGTAAGAGGTACTAAACAGGGGTGCCCCTTTCCCCATTAAACTTTGCCCTGGCTATTGAGCCTCTTGCAAGTTATATTAGAAATAATGACAGCATTAAACGATATTAAGTGTCAGACACATTGCCCCAATATACAACTGTTTGCTGTTGATATTGAAAATTCAATAGATCACCTATTAACATAATCTAGACTACTTTGTAAACATCTGTGGTATAAAATTAAATCACAACAAAACTCAGGCACGTCTAGTGAATAAAAATTTTACTATAAAACTTACATCAAAAAGAGACATAAAATGGGAGGACATGCATATTAATAATCTAGGTATCATTACTGAATCTAATTATAAAAAAACACTCACATCTAATTACCAACAACTTATAAACTCAATTACTGGTCTAAAATACAGTTGGAACAGACTCTTCTTTACATTTGAAGACAGACTAACTTTAATGAAAATGATACTGTTACCTAAAATCTTATTCATTGGCCAAATTCTAATAATTCACACACCAGTGAAAATGAAACAGAAAATTAATAAGTTATTACTCAACTTCATTTGGTAACCCAGAAAAACAAGTATTTCTCTTCTCTGGCACACAATAAGCTGGGATGAAGGAGGTACAGGGTTTCCAAATATTGATTTTTATTTAAACTCTGCATTTATTAACATAGTATTGCTTTGGAATAATACTTTTTATACATCATATTGGAAATCAATACACAAAACTTTGGGGGGGGTGGAGCCTAGATGGCTAACCGGTAACAGCAACTTTTATGAGCTCCACAATCTAGTACCATAATTCAGGAAAAAAATCATTTTTATTTTTCAAAAGTAGTAAATTCTTATTAAAGAACCTCAATTCTATAAGAATACCAATTTTTATGCATTTTTATCGAAATTTTCCTGTCAAATAAACTGGAGATAACTTCTTCAATACAGAAATTAGCAACTCTAAGTCTTCACACTCTGAAACTTCACTGAAAAAGGAAATTCAACTGATGTCAGCCACACTACTTGAACTATCTGTCAAAATGGAGAGATTTACAGACAACCTTGAAAATCTAAAAGTCAACTGTCAGAAACAGACTGATGTCCTTAATGAAATCTTGCAGCAACAACAATCAAAAATATTGGATATGGAAACTTCTCTAAGTGACACAGATGAGAGACTTAAGAAAGATGAAACTCACTATGAATCTCTTTTACAGCAGAATACCTGGCTAATCAGTAAAATAGATGATTTAGAGAACAGAGAAAGGAGAAATAACATTCAAATTGTTGGTCTTCCAGAAAAAACAGAAGGTGAGGACATAGGTTCATAGGTTCATAGGTTCATACTAGGCTATCTGCCCTAGGGCATTTATAAGCCTAGCCAGAATGTGTTTGGCTTTCAACACCCATTTTAAATTAATTTTGCTATGCCCTTTTTCGAGGTTAGTATACTGTGCCTCTGTCTAGCAGTGACACAGAAGTGATACCCGGGTTAAACCTATGATCTCCCATCCACTCATCAAGATTCCTCTTGAAGAGACTCAATGAGGGACTCTGCCTAACTTGCACTGAGATTTTATTCCAGAGTGAAGGGAGCCTCTGGGTTATGAATCTGTCCCTCCAGCATGTCCTATTTATTTCAGTGCTGAGGTTCAAGTCTCGAGCGTAGCTTGATGGGATTTGGATTTTCTGAGGTGCAGCATGTCCATTAATTCCGGATTGGACATGGCTTTATACGTCAGGCACAGATTGCTCCTGAACAGGCGGTATGCCACTCAGTAGAGCTAGAGTTTCTTTAACCAGGCAGCATATGGCATCTGTTTGAGCCCTTTGATTCTCTTGGTGAGGTACTTTTGGGGTCTTTCCAGTTGCTGCAGGTGTCTGGTAAGGTACATCCCAAAAGGGGCATTGTACTCAATTATGGGCCTGATGAGGGATGAGTAAAGAGGCACGATGACATTATTTTATTTCTTAACTCTTGGCTTCCAGACATATTAGACCTAAAGGAAGGTCTATCAAATAGTATAGAAAGAGCACACAGAGCTACAGGGAAACCTATTCATTCTTCTTCCAATATGCCTCCTAGATCTATGATCATGAAATTCTTGTCTTATTTAGACAAAGAACTTTTCTCAAATCTGCCTGGAGAGGTCATCCATTGACATATAATAAGAATCAAATTAGATTTGACAACGACTATTCTTCAAGAGTCTTGGAACTAAGAAAAAAAAAAACTGGCCTTTTGTGAGATTTTTGAAACAAAATAAAATAAAGGCACAGCTTGCTTTCCCTGCAAGAATCAGAATTCTTTATTCAAATGGCATAAGAACATTCAACAATGTTGAAGAAGCTATAACTTTCATCAAAAACAAAAACATAACTGCAATTCCAGAAGACATGAATTGGTCATCTTCCACCACTTTAAAAAGAACCTGTGAGAAAACTAACTGGACTGATATGAAAAAGAAGAAGCTGAAAACTGATCCTAGAAACTCTGGAGTCACTACTTCTCTCAAAGCATCAACTAGGACTTGATTTCACTTCTAATCATTCAAAAAAGTATGTATTTTTACCTAACATACACCTATAAGAATGTTTTTCTTACATTTTCTGATTAAACCTTACTAAGATTACATCTTATATTTCATGTGTTTAGACTTCTCTAATGGTCCTTAATATAGCTACTTACTAAGAACCCATATAGTAATAATAGCTTGTTCAAGTGACACCCTTGATTTTTGCTTCATTAACAGCAATTAAAAATATGCTGTATGCATTTATACTTTATACAATTCTTAATTTGAAATGGTTTTTGATTTTTAAATACATTTATTACAATATTTTATAATTTAGACTTTAGTTACTACTCTACTCAATTTTAGTGTTCTAGCATTCCATTATGACTGTTTACTGTCACTCTTGTTTAAAATAGCCTCAAGATAACAAATGTTGTCTCTCCCCTAAAATAGAATCTGCATAATTAACATGGAAGCTCTCATCCTAAAATATAGGAATATGAAGAATTAAATGTTTTTACACACAGTTATAGGTAGATTAAACTAAATTAACCTCACCTATTATCAAAATAACTCATGTACTATCTATCCCATACATTTATATCGCATAAGTATATACAGCTTTATAGTTGTTACTGACAAGAGCTTCCATCTCACATTCTCTGACTTCACTTGTCTATTCCGATTGATTAAATAGTCTGATTAGTTGAGATATTTTTTCTTTCATATTATTTATTTACTAAATATTAATGTCTTTTATGGTTAGAAAATGTTTCAGTTTTTAGAAAGGTGCCGGTCTAGATCAGTTTGTGTTATATATCAGTGAGTGCACTGTACGGATTTACACAGTCACTTTACTGTTGAGTCATGCACTGTTTAGTTTAAGGATGTATGTTTGGCCAGGCTAGTTTGTAAACTTAGAGATACAATAATGAAGGTTCTGTAAATTTGCTGACAAGGATAGATTCTATGTTATGCGATGCATGTTTTTACAGTTATTTCTGTCAACTGCGTGAAGGATGCTGTGGGGAGGGCTGAAGCTCCTTGAAGATTGGCGGTGAACAGTGCCCGTTATGGGATTTGACAGGTTAGTTTACTGCATTGTTGTGATTCGTGATTGCCTGGGATTGTGAAATATGTGAACAGGTTTGTTCCTTGTTGGGACATGGGAGAACTCTCTATGTAGTTGTGGATCTGTTGTTACATGGTCTATTATATTGTTGACACTTATTTTGGGTGCTTAACCATTGCCAGGCAATGGATCCATTACATTAGCGAGTGCTTGTGGTGATCAAATGGCGGTTGCATGGGGCAGTTGTTTTGAGGGGAAAGACATTGGGGTGCTGCAGAGTTTGTCTGGTTTCTGTGGGAATGTGGACGATCGAGAAGCATGCAGTGAGAGTAAGTTAGTAAATTACCCCTTTTATTAATTTTTTGAGAACAATAGTCAGGGAGGATGTCTGATTTGGGGTCTGTGTCCCCCCATTTTGTTTTGATTGCCCAGATCTCCTGCGGTGGCAGGATGGCAGATATACATTATGTGTTGTGTAGTGGCTTGCTATGAGTGAATGCGGATGTGTGTGGTCCTTACAGGTAGGCTGTTAGTGGTTCTTGGGGTACTCAATCGTAGAACTTCTTCCGTTTAAACAGCCAATGTCCTTTGTCTTGGAGATGGAAGCTTTAGAGCTAGAAATCTGCTCTAATTGGTGCGCATAAGTGCAAAAAATAGGGTAGCTGGTCGCTGTTCTGGCGTTTTATTACTTTATAGTTGTGCGGTTCAACCCTTGCGTGGATGTCCATTCGAAATAGTTGATCTGCTCCTACCTATACCTCTCAACTAATGCAGATTTTGTTTTGGATTTTAGTTGAGCCTCTTAACTTGTCATGATAGTAGTGGCTTAAGATGAATGTCATTCTATATTTGAATGCTATAAACTGGTATCATTCAGAACATGTATGTTAACTCAGTCCCCCATCCTGTCAGGATAATAGATGAAGTGTCTCCAATTATTTTTAAATTTGAACTCAATTTTTTTTAGCTATGTTTAAAGCTAGTAATTCCTACTAAGTTATTGTAATGCTGCTAGTTCCTAGCACCCTGCATGCAGCTGTTTTCACAACAGATTTTTGTTCTCAATTTACATCAGTTATGCACCTCAATAATGTCTCTATTTATAGATTTTATGTCATCAGTTTAGGTTCTCTATAGCCAGTACTATTTGCCTAATTTGTAAGTAAGTGAGGCTGGTGAGTCCTTAATGTTGGCTGAGGTTTTATCCAGTATCTTAATGTAGTAGAAAAGAAGTGTGTGTGGTATTCACATCACCAGTAGCGATCACAGTTTTTCTTACAATAGACATCGTATGAAACAACAATGCATTTAGTGTAGGAAGTGATGGGAGTTAGTCTAAATTAACTATAGCAGATGATTAATGGGTAAATTAGTATTTTGCTTTTTATTTATTTAAAACTACAGACAAGATTAAATGCATAGTAGGCAGAAATGACCTTGCAAGTATTGATTCTTAGTTTTAATCTGCAATCATATAAGCGTTCTGTTTACTTAAATTTCTGATCCAGATTTCTCTATGGGTTGTGTTTAGCAAATCTGAAATGGGTTTTAAGAATATTTACCTTTTAGATGACAATAAATAATAAAGATATGCATAACAACTCAGTAGAAATAGGAAACCCTAGAGAATATAAATTGCCATAATTATGGAATAAGATGCTTATACTTTCAATTATAAACAATACTTCATATATTTTTTGATTTGGGTAAATTCATAACACTGGTACTGACTACATGTATTCAATAACTTAAGGCATTTTTTTGTGTATAGTACAATGGAACTAATACAGAATTTTGATTTGGGATTGACTATGCTGTTAATCACTACCCAAAAAGAATGCAAGTAATATTATTAATAACTTAGTGAACTAGTACATTACTAACTTTATTATCCTTGTATTAATGAATATTGATATTGAGGAAATCTGTGGCTGTTGATTTATAATAGTTCTTCAATTGTCCTATTGATAGTTAAAAATGAAACTCTTTACGCAGTGGAAATAATGATTTTTTACATCTAGTGTACTTTGTTCTGTTATGCTTATCCACTAAGCAATTTTGTAATCTAAACATGCCAGAAATGAAATTGAATAAATATTTGTATTTTAGCAAATGTGATGCTTCTATATCTGGCATGCTTCATTGAGTCTACTATGTGTAATTTGATTAAATGCTGTATTACTTAAATATTAAAAGTTTACAAGTTTAATTCCCGCAATGTGTTCAAAACTATAGTCTTTTTATACTATAGTGGACTCAAAAGACTGAAGGGATTTTCTTAGTCATCATTAGATACTTAATTTCTACTCTAGTAAATGAACTTACTTATACTAGCTTTGTTAATGGCTAGTATATTCTTTAATTTGAAATAGTTAAGGCATTGACAAAGTAGATAATATGGAAAATTTATGTATTTATGTTTATGCATCTATTTATTTATTACTAAACTATGACTATTTTATTTGGTTACAGTATTTATCATTAAATAGGTTTCATCAATCATTATACCTAGACTTTCTTTCTACTTTGAATATTTTATAACTTAGCATTAATGTTTTTATTATTTGAAATCTTCCTCTGTTCTATACACTTACAATTACTTAAAATTGTATTTGCTCCCATTAACAATTGTTTTGAATAAGCTGCTTCTATTACATCAGTATCAAATCTATTTCCTTTATGTATTACAAATGTCATCTATTCATTCAATTCTAACAACAAAAGTGGATATATAAATTAATTTTAGATCTCCAATTAACTCATACTGGAGCTCAGACATCTTATTGTCGTTAATCACTCTTTGTTTGTCATGAAGGTTAATCTGTTTGAACTTAAATGCTCACTCAGATTAGAAGTGCAGGTCACTTCATGTTGGTTAAATATTTCAATAAACTCTTTATTAATATGGTTACTCTTACTTATATTTTATTCAGTATTCAAATCTTCATTTTATTGACCTATCTCTAATAAAACTTTATACAATTTGTTAGGGAGAACTAAACTAACTATTTCACACAAATGTTTTATAGATAAAGTTACATTCTTTATTATCCAGTCAATACCAAACATGAAAACTTCAATTAACTCACAAGAAAGTCATACTTGATGGATTTAACGTTACTATCCTTAAATGTTATGGATTTAACAATCCAAGGAAAAGATCCAGTTTCCTTAGATACTTGAAACTAAATAAAATTCAGGTTGTATTTATTCAAAAATCCCATCTAAAATCAGATGATAACTTTAACTGGAATCCATCGGAATATATAAATCTGTCTTGCTCATCATACACGAAAAAAACAAGAGGAGTTTTAATACTTTGGAGGAAAAACGTCATCATTCCCCAAATTATTTATAAGTATGACGACAAAGAAGGTCTTATTTCAATTGTAATAATTAGATTTAATAATAGAATATGGACACTTGTTAACACCTATTGGTTTCCTGGTATAGGGATAGGAACTGTTAGGAAACATTTAGAACTAATTAACAAAGATTATAAGGGTATTTTGATTCTAGGGGGAGACTTCAACTGTACTTTAGACATTTCTGAAACCTCAAATAAAAAGCACTTCCATCTTACTTCTCTAGGAAAAGCTCTAAGAAACTGGTGTGAGAACCTAAATCTAATTGACACCTACAGTTATAAAGACCCTAACTCACTATCCTTTTTCTCATAGTGATTATAGATTTGGCACCCAAACCAGAATTGATAAAATTTATGTATCTCAAGATTTATGTATGAAAATAATTAACTTTTCTATAATCCCTTGCCCCTTTTCGGATCATAATTCACTTGTTTTAAAACTTGAAATTGATTTTAAAAGGTTAGTCTTCACAACAAGGATACCAACATACATCACCAAACTACCACAATTCAAGCCATGGTTAGATCACAAAATTCAAAACTTTCTTGACATTAACCAATCAAATGATATATGTTTGACAATTATCTGGGATACACTAAAAGCTTACTTATTTTGGTAAAATTCTAGCTTTGTTTAAAAATAAGACTAAATAATTGGAATCAGAACTTCATAATATTCAAAATAAGCGTATAATTATCAATAAAGATAATTCACAACATCCAAAAACAAAAAAGAAAACAATTACAGACTTAAATAACAAATACAATGAAATATTAACTCATAAAACAAATTTGGCATTAGAAAATTTAAAAATCAACTCACACTGAATGTCACCCAAACATCTACATAATCTTTCAATGAGAGCTAAAAAACAAGCCTCAGATAACAATATTACAAAAATCATTCAGGAAGGTAGAAATAATAAAATGGTATCAGACATTAGTGATATTCATGAAGCCTTTAAATATCATTACTCTGACCATCAACTCAATAATTCAACACAATTTCAACATATAGATGTAGATAAAAGTTTACTTAAAATAAATAAAATTCCAGATAAAATAAAATCTGAGATCTTAAAACAAATTTATCTTAAACAAGTAGCTGATAAAATTAAAGAAAACAAAAATGATAAAGCCCCCGGGATAGATGGAATTATAATGGAACTATATAAGTTATTCCCTCCCTCAGCCATCTCAATTTTCCATAAAGCCTTAAATGTAATTCAAACCGATAATTTAATTCCTCCCTCTTGGAAATATTCCCTAACCACTCCTATATTAAAAGAAAATAAAGATCCAAAACAATGTAGTTCATATAGACCAATTTCCTTGCTAAATAATGACTACAAGATATTTGTATCCATTCTTGTAAATAGAATTAAAAAATCATTAATACATATTATAAATTCTGATCAATCTGGTTTTATTTACAATAGGCACACTTACGATAATATTTTAAGAATACTGTCCCTTATCGACATTTTAAATAGGGACAACCGAGAAGCTCTTCTAATAGCCCTTGATATTGAAAAAGCTTTTGATATGCTGAAATGGGATTATCTCTTCAAAGCTTTAGAAATCTTTGATTTTCCATCTTATTTCATTACTTTGATAAAAAATCAATATAAAAATAATCTTGTGTATGTAAAACTAGTCCCTTTTACTTCAGAACCCATTAAAATACTCAAAGGTACAAAGCAAGGCTGGCCTTTGTCGCCCATTTTATTCACTCTTGCAATAGAATTATTTGCTATTACATTACGCCAAAACACAAAAATTAAAGATATAGACATTTATGATCAATTTAATTCCAAAATAATGCTCTTTGCGGACTATATACTTTTAACTCTGAGTGTCTCACAAGAATCTCTTAAAGAGTTAGATCTTCAGACTAAAAGGTTCTCTGATAGCTCAGGTTTACGGATAAGTGAATCTAAATCTAATTATATGCATTATAATAAAAAAACAAAATTCTTTCATAACTCCAGTCCATTTAATAGGAAAACAGGTCTCTTCTATAAATTACCTAGGAATTATTATTGATGACAATATTAATAACACTCTATCTACAAACTATAAAAACATCTTAAATACCATAAAACTACTCACTGACAAATGGAATCAATTATTCCTAAAGTTTGAGGCTAGACTTCAATTAATAAAGATGGTATTATTACCAAAAATAAACTATATAGGTCAAGCCATTCCAATGCTACCTAACAAAAAACTATTGCAAGACATAAATAAAATTCTTTTAAATTTTCTCTGGTTCCCTAAACGAAACAGGATACCCTATATATACCATATTAGACCCTTGGAAATGGGAAGAATTAATTTTCCAGACTTAGAGACATATATTAAGGCTTCTATATTCAAAATAGTTTTCAACTGGATATACCCAAAAATTTCATCAACTTGGAAATCCCTTCATATTTCTATTTTTTTAAATGAGAATAAACTCATAAAAATACTCTTTCAAATGGTCAAATAAATATATATTTGGAAAATATCATGTCTTAATTTACAATTCAATGTTTCGAAACACACCAATTCAGTCTTCATAAACTACATCTACAACTCATTTAGATTTTTCATATGCTCAAACTTAGACATTAAATTATGGTGGGAACTCTTAATTCCTTTCAAAATAACTAAAAACTTTCCCAACAAATTACAGGAAAACATTATAAATAATTGGGAACTAAAAAATTTTGCTTGTTGGCAAGATTGTATTAGGAACTCATCAGTCTTAAACATACAACAAATAATAAACACCATTGATATTCCAAATTCAGATTGGCTTATACTTCAAAGCATTTTATTTCATGCTCAAGAGTTACACAGAATAATCAATAATTCCTCCTTTAGTTCTGAATCAAAATTAATTTCCATTATCCAAGAAATGGTTTATAATAATCATAATTGGTCTAATTTAACCTCATTGCTCTATAAAAACTTAATAATTTATTAAGTTAATCCAAAACAAAACTTTTGGAACTTTATTACTAAAGATTATCAGATTGACCTCTCCTCTGAAAACAAAATTAATTTATTGTATTTTATTAAATTAACTTCCAATCTACAAGCGTGGAAGATTTTTTCATGGAAATTCTTACACAAGGTCTTTTACACCCCCAATAGGATAGCTAAAATGGACTCTTCTAAACAATTGTTTTGTTGGAGATGTTCTCAGAATTGTAATGCTGATTGGATTCATATATGTTTTGAGTGTATCAAAATTAAAATATTCTGGGAGGAGATTGGAAATTTCCTTCAAGCTATTTTTTCAGATTCCTTCATACTAAATCCATGATTTTTCTGAATGTAACTGAAACAAATGTTATGAACAAAAATAATTTGTATCTATTATTGACTATACTAGCAATTGCTAGAAAATGTATTACAAGAAAATGGAAAACTTCATCTGAACCCAATTTTCAAGAATTTATGACTCTACTAGAAGAAACAATGCAAATAGAAACAAAGGTAAAAGAAACAAGAATCTTCCTTAATATGGATCAACAATCCTTGGAAGAAAGTTTTTTCTCTCATTGAGACTTTAAAGATCTCCACATCTTCTTAGTACTTGAAGAAATTATACTGATTTTTTTATGTGTAACTACCTCTCTCTAACTTTAAGTTATTCTCATTTTTTTCATATAGGCCATATGTACATATTGTATATAGTTTGTCTTTGTTTTGTTTGTATTCTAGTAGAAATTATGTTTTGTCTTTTTAAAAATCAATAAAATATTTGGAAAAAAATACACAAAACTTTACTTCTTAATAGTAATAGGACATTGCTTCAACCATTTACTTAAATACATGCAAACATCTTTATATGGATTTTGAAAATATACATTCAAAGTGAAAGGTCAAAACAACCATATGTGCACACCTCTTATAAACCAAATATTGCTGTTGTTTAAAAACCTTATGTTTTCTAATCAATTAATTAAGACTTTATTAATAATTAAGTTTCATATTGCTTACACAAATGAATGTTTGATATCTTTTGATACTCAGAAAATGTTAAAATTTAAGAAGGGTGACCTATTATATTGGAATAAATTTCTCTCAGCTAATAAAATAAGTTATGCAGACTATCTGATCAGCAGATATAGTTAGCAAAATTGCATTTGGCTGGCTATCCAAACTTGTAAGGATTTTATACATACTAAGCGTGTACCCTCATTAGAGGCATACAATAAGAGTAACTTAAAAATCTTGGATTTTATCTCAATAATTATTAATAGCTCACCCAAGAATACTTCATACATATCTGTTATTTATAAAATTCTCAGAAATCATTTTACTAAAACAGATGTTTCTTTTTGGAATTATTCAACTGAGGTTAATAGACAAAGATTCTCAGAAAAAGATAAAAAAAAACTTTGTTTACAGTCAGTGAAGGAATCCACATCTTACCTGTTCTAGCATGTATACACATGGAAATTTTTAAATCGATGTTTTTTCACCTCATACAGACTAGTAATAATGTACAAAAAAGATGAAATGAAATACTGGAAATGTGAACACCCTGATACTAACTGGGTACATATGGTTGTTAACTGCAAAATAATTTCCCCATTTTGGTTAAATTTTAAATGTCTTTGTAAAGCTCTATGGAATGACAACTGTACAATTTCTGACTCTCGTATCCTTTTCAGTGTTCCTATTCCTGAAGTCATTCCTAAAAAACAATCATTTTTACTATGGTCTGTCCTCTCCATAGCTAGCAAATGTGTTGCTAAAAATTGGAAATCCCAATCTACTCCTGTCTTTAAAGTTGAGTTTACTCATCTTGTGAAATATACTTGCAAGAATGAGATTGCTACTATAAATGCAAGGCCTAACAACACAATTCATCATTTAATTGCTTGGACAAAATTGTCTAATCTGTTAAAAAAATATTGTGTTCTCCTGTGTATATTGCTTTTTTTAGTTGGTATGCACATTGCATATAGTTTGTTTTTTTCTCTTCTTGCTATACTGTTAAGTTATTGTGTTATAAAATGAATAAAAATATTTTGGGGGACAAAAGACATTTCTTTAAGACAAGCTACCTACTCCTGATAACATTGGCAAGCTTCAATTCCCCATCATATTCAGTTAACTCAATTGAATACACAGATATATACATCACCACACATACAACTAAACCTTTTACAAAATAAATGCTAAAAAATGCATTATTGCATACTTTGAGAAGTCATCTACCCCAGGGAACTATTACAGTGACAATATGCCTCTAAGTGTTGACCCAGTTGTTTGGGATTTGGGAACTTATGCGGACAGTGACCTAATTTTTGGCCAACATGTGTCTATTTTTCTAAGAATGTCCTTCTATATTGTAGAGCTTATAACAAAGGTAATATATCCAGATTTATGGATGTCATTGCCCACTTTACTCAGACCTCATTTGACCAGACATTCAGTATAATGTTCCTTTGGCATGTATCTTTCCAGAGACATGCAGCAATTGAAATAACAACACATATACCTTAATGAAGGGATACAAGGCCTAAACAACATGTTCTGCTTTGACTGACTCAAAGCTCTGTCACTATACTTGGTAGACTGCTAAGAGGTGACCTATGTTTGGCATGAAAAACATCAACAAATCTAATGTCATCAGAAATACTTGGTTTAGGGATCTAAATCTCTTCTGCAACATAAAAAAAAATAGTTTGGAGGGATATGTATATATCACAGAGAATACCACTGCTGTGGAGCAGACTTCTCATCAACATAAAACAAAGTTCATTCATGTCAATTTTCGAGTACAACTTAGATCTATGTATGAGAAAAAGAACATTTAGCCCAGGATTGTCCCTTGAACTGTTAATGGACAGATGCAGCACCTATATGCTTTATCCCATGCATAGATCCCCTCAAATTATCTATGGTATGATCCCAGTTGTTCTCATTAGGGTAATATATAATTACTGACCATGGGATGGGTAAGGCCAATATATAACCCAATGGGCTAGGTTATTTTTTTCAGATCTAGGTGCTTAGGATTTCCCTCTCTCTTCCCCCCTTGGCTGACCTGGTGTGACTTAGTTTGAACTCTACAGTTCCCTACAAAACGGTGTCTACAGGACTGCAATCAGTTTCTCTCAACATTTAAACAGATTGAACTCTACAGTTCCCTACAAAACGGTGTCTACAGGACTGCAATCAGTTTCTCTCAACATTTAAACAGATTGATCTCTACAGTTCCCTACAAAACGGTGTCTACAGGACTGCAATCAGTTTCTCTCAACATTTAAACAGACTGAACTCTACAGTTCCCTATGAAACGGTGTCTACAGGACTGCAATCAGTTTCTCTCAACATTTAAACAGATTGAACTCTACAGTTCCCTACAAAATGGTGTCTACAGGACTGCAATCAGTTTCTCTCAACATTTAAACAGAGTAGGTTACACACAAACAGCATTTGTTAAGCTTTCTCTTACAGTGCTTTATAATTAAGCAGGTCACCATATTGGTCAGCCATAGGGCTCTTTGTTTCTACTTGAGTGGTTGCCTCCTTCCCCTGTAAGTGAAGTAAATTGACTCTTACATTAAGAGCTGTAATACTTACCTTATAGCTTTAGGACACTTTAGGAAACCTTGTAAACTGCAATAGCCCCGCTACATTCACCCTCGCTATGCTCGGGCTCTCTTCGCTCCCCTCCCTGCCCCCAATTTCCTCCCACCCCCAGTACCTCTAAATTTATAATACTATAGCCACTCCCCCACTTTCTAGATCCTATCTGCTTTCATCTGGGATAATTCCACCTACCCCCATTCTACTACCTACATTTTAATAGCACCTATTAGCTTTCATCTGGCATTCTCCCATCCTCCTTCCAGTACCTTTACCTCACCACTCTATCTTCTGGTGTTGCATCACCAGGTAAAACAGTTCCTTAACTTACTAGCTGAATCACATATAATGATATACTCCTCTTTACTACCCCTCGTGTTCACACCATACCTCCTTACCTTGTATGAAAACCAGTTTCTCACAGGATTTCAGGTCCCAAAAGGCCATACTATCACCCCAGTTGTAAATCCTTCCAACTTCAACCATACTTACAGTACCAGATCCTATCCAACGTCTTGTTCAGTCTATCAACATCTCAACCCCAGGCACATTAGCTCTAGATCCAAACACTACCACAAACTAATAAACAAATTCCTGAAGTTCATCACCAAGTATAGACTCAACCTAATACTTGGTGGTGATATTCACCCCAACCCTGGCCCACTCACTTCAGATACACATACCCCCTCTACTTGTAATCTAAGCTACAAACCTACAATTAATAGGCCAACTAACTCTCTTCTAGTCTGTCATCTCAATATTAGAATCATTAATAACAAGGTACATGAATTGCATGCACTTCTGGATGTCCACTCCCCTGAGATTCTCTGTTTATCTGAAACCTGGTTAAAACCTAACACTGAAGACAATGAAGTGTTACCACCTGGATACAACATACACAGGCTGGATCATGCTTCGAGGAAGGGGAGTGGGGTAGCTGTACTCTATAAATCTGAGTTGAATGTCACCATAGATGTAATACAACCTCCTCAGATTAATAACTCAGAGATTCTTGCCACCAAATTGCAACTTAATAAAAATAAATGCATTAATATCATCTGTATGTACATTCCCCCAGGTAACAATATATCTACATTTGAAGATATCCTGCACTGGCTATCATGTCACTACCCCCAAGAAACCCTACTACTTGGAGACTTTAACATAGACTGGGGCACCTGTTCCTCAGAATCCCAAACCACCCATATTAACCTGCATGCATTTACACAAATCATACCCACCCCTACCAGGATAGGTAAACCCAACCAAAAAGAAAGTATACTCGACTGGGTACTCATAAACAGTCACCCCCAACTGTACACCTCTGGTACCCTTCTTAATGGCCTAAGCGATCACCTTCTCACATATGCAATTAAGCACAAAACCATTAATTCCCAACAACCCTTACTCAGAAAGGTTAGAAAAAATAAAAACTTTGACCCTGCCAAATTCCAACAAGAACTAAACTCATGTAATTGGTCTATTCTAAAACACATCCCCTTAGATGAAGCAGTAGCATACTTTAACAACAAATTCCTTGAGATTCTTGATTTGCATGCACCTGTTCGTTCAAAGAGAACCAAGGCAAAAACTGCACCATGGCTTTCTATAGAGTCTAAACTCAAAATTCCCCTTAGAAACAAAGCATGGGCTTTATGGCATTGTTCTAAAAACCCTCAAGATCACATTAAATACATGCAATCCAGGAACGAAACCAAAAAATCAATTTTACAAGACAAAAAACAATACTACTGTAATTTACAGACAGTAAATCAAAATAACCCTCAGAAGTTTTGGGCAGGTTTAAATAATCTACTATATCCTGGACAAATTTCAATGCCAATCCCTGCTACTACTATTGATAAAAATCCTGAAGATGTTTCTGATAGTTTTAATCAATTATTTACTGAGACAATTCAAGCCCTAGCTAGCCAACTACCTCCTAGCTCCACTGGTCCTGAAAGTAGCACCCCTAGAAACCTACTTGCGTTCAGCTTCCAACCAGTCACCACTTCACTTATACGTACCTTGATCAAAAAATTAAAATCCACTACACTTTCTGCTGATCAACTCCCTGCCGAGTACCTACAAAAATCAGCTGATGCTATTGCTTACGCCGTCTCAATACTAATCAATTGAACCATAGTAGAAGCTAAAATTCCCACCATCTGGAAAATATCCTATGTAATCCCACTTCAGAAAGGAGGCAGCTCTACTGAATTCTCCAATTATAGACCAATAGCTATACTCTCTCCACTTGCAAAGATTATGGAAAAATGTATTCATAGACAACTCATGCACCACCTAATCCAAAATCACCTTATGGCAGACACTCAGCATGGCTTCCGTCCTCATCACAGCGCTACTTCAGCCCTCCTAGCCTTTACTAACACCATAAACCATAATCGCAACAATAATTATATATCCTTAGCCATCTTTTTGGATCTTTCCAATGCATTCGATATGGTTGATCACCAACTTTTAATCCACACCCTGCAAGCATTCTGTCTAGATACTGGAGTCCTCCAATGGTTTCAATCCTACCTGAATGGTCGACAGCAGGCTGTCCTCTGGCAGAACAAACTCTCTAACCTTCTACCTAACACCCTTGGAGTACCAAAAGGCTCTATACTAGGGCCCTTGCTGTTCTCCATCTTCATTAACGACCTTTATACTGTCATCCCAAAAGTCAGCTGTATCCAATATGCTGATGACTCTACTCTGATTTGCTCAGCCACATCTCCAGTAGAGTTATGGTCAGCTACCCAGACCACCTTTAATGCAATAGAAAACTCGCTTTCTGAACATCGACTGATCCTAAATCCCCCAAAAAATTAAAATGCTGTTATTTTCACCAACACGTAGATCTACTGCTTTCACCTTTACCATAAAATCAAATGATGGCACAATAATCTCCCCTGACCCATCTACAAAACTATTAGGTGTCATCATAGATGATAATCTAAAATTTGACCTACATGTTAACCAAACTATCAAAACCATCAATAAAAAACTAGGGTCACTTTACAGAATAAAAGCCTTCCTAACTCCTCAAGCTAAAAATGCCATAGCTCGCTCTCACCTTCTTTCAACCCTTCTGTATGCATCCCCATCTACTCTTGAATTTAAACAAGACTGAGCTTAACAAACTGTCAATTTGCTACAACCATATTGCCAGGTTTGCCACTGGGCTGCCTTTTAGGACACATCATTGCATCAATCTAAATCAGTTTGGTTGGCTTGAACTACCCAGCCTAATCCAGTATAACTAACTGATTATGGCCTATAAAATCCTCTGTAATCCGGACAATACTCCTGCACTTAAAAATATTATCACCCCCTATAACAATCCTAGACCGCTTCGATCCTCTAACAAGCTACTAATTCAGACTAGCAAAATTAATAACACAGCCGGTGATTCTCTCTTTGCAAACTCTGTAAGTAGATCCTGGAACTCTCTTCCAGCTGATATTACCTTACTTTCCACCTTAGGTCAATTTAAAACTAGACTCAAACAACATTTGTCACTTAACTGGCTATGTCAATGTATCAAGCCTGGCTAACTCTCTCTAGAATGTGTAAAAACCTGTTAACCAGTTTACTGTGTAATTTAATTTAATCCTGACTTGTGCTCAGGATTAACTGTAACCTGTGGAACTTGTTTAACTTGCTTACTTATGTAATCTCTGTAAATAGCCTGTTTGTAATATGTAATGCTGGTATTATGTAATGCTGTATCTGCTTACCCTTGGAGCTTTTTTCCCCGGGCCTCCGCTGAAAATGGACATGCATCCAGTCGGACTATCCTGGACAACAAATGTAAAATAAAATAAATAAATAAATTTTAAGCCCAAAAAGGGATATTTGCTAGTCTTAAAAGGGCTTTCAAGGGCAGCTGGCCTAGTTCTTACCTATGAACCTATGATATAAGGTAAACAATGTATCACTGGTACGCAATGGATATGCCATTAGACACATTATATTTCTATCCAGCAGTCTCTTATCACAGCAGTAATACTCACATCTACTCTCAATAAAACATTTCTAGCATGTCTCCTCCTCTATCCTGTATAAAGCAGACTTTTAAACACTAATTTAGATAATGTTTACAAGACCACTTTCTTTCCTCTGCACTGCCCCTATTGAAATATATATGTTTGTGTGTCGGGATGTGAAGGGTTATTTGCATCTGTACATGAACTAAACTACTTTAACTGCTTGACACATCACACACACACACACACACACACACACACACACACACACACACACACTCTCTCTTTCTCTCTCTCTTAGGTCTTCTGAACAAAAATTTTAACTCATGCTTAACTTGGAATTATAGCTTTCCTTTCAGCATGTACATCAATCTATACGAAGAAAATTAGCACAATAAATAGCAGCTCCATCATCCATGACTCACTTCCTAAAAGGAATTTAAACATTCATGTAGCATATCTCTACTATAAATCTACTGCTGTAAAAATAACATAAAAAAGAAATAGAAGTTTATTTGTTCATCTGCAATATGAATATGGTCTAGCATTACAAACATAGCACCAAGGAAAGAACCTCTTAAACTCTGCTACATACATTTTCATCTTCTACAAACACTGCTTTGGTGTCTTGTCCCTAAACTTTCTGAAATAATTTACAGCTGAACCCCTTTGAATGTTTTATGCAATGATGTGTTTCAATAAGTGGTATTTTGTATCAAAGCAATATGTTTTCTCATGCAAATGCTTTGCTTTTTCTTAGTTTCTGCTTTCTCATCTAGTGATCGCTCTTATAATGAGTAGTAATAAACAATTTTATAAATTTGTAAAATAACTTTTTTTTCATATAGATAATGCAAACTTTGCATAATGGTGATAATGCAAAACCAAAGGTATAGGTAAGTTATTTGTAGACTGTCAGCTGCTTGGATATGTCATCAGTTTTGATTGTAGAATAAACTGTCTGTTAAGCAGATCATTTCTTCAAATTGACCCAGTGCACTAATTATTTTTCCTTTTTTATGACAGCAAACAATGCTTAATATTTTAAACTTTTGGGGTAAAATTAGCATGCTTTTGCCTTCACTATCTTCACACACTAATAGAGTTACATCTCCCTATTCCTGAACAGTGTGGAATCTAATACAAATACCACTTAAGTTTTAAGATGGAGTTCATATCTGCCTGACCATATTTTGTTGCTCATGTTCAATTACTTTACACTGGATATCTGGTTGTGAGGGCAAACACAAGTTCTGTTACCATCCTCACAAACAAACATTTGCACCTGTCTAGTATAAAAGCAGTATGCATACTAAATAGTGTATGTGATTGAATTATTACTTTAAATTCACATAACAAAGCTCTGTATAGATAGATAGATAAAATTAAGAATAAAATAAATGCACATTTCCCAGAATCCAATAAAAATGTCTCAAAAGGACATGTTTCACCTAGTCATTGTTTAGCTCAGTAAGCATCTGGATTGTCAGTGATTTCCACTGTTGGTTGGATTGCATAACTGCATAGAATATAGTTATGTAAGCATATTTGCTGACACTTTGTAACATCATATCCACAGTGAAATACATTGCTATATTCTGCTTATTCCAGCAGTCTTTTTGGTCATATTTTAAAGTATTGGTACATAGGAATAACAATAGGATCATAGGAAGTTACTAGGTTAATGGCTCTAGGGACCTTACAAGCGTAGTCAAGTGCTACCTTTGTTTCCACAATTAGCACTTAATGCCTGTGTCCAAGAGGGATATTGCTGGAAACCCCGGGTTGAATTTACGGTTACCCCTCCAATCACCCATATTGCATTTGAAGAGGGCCAGTGAGGTGCTCTGTTTGACATGAAGTGAGAATAAGGATACCTTTTGTGACAAATACAGCACTGGTGAACCTTTCCTGTTGCAGCCTGATATACGTAAGTGGAGCAATTGCATTAATATTTGGTGACTCATTTGTATTCTTTCAACACAGGGTTTATATTATCAAAACAAACGCTGTTAGTGCGTTCATATGCTTCCTGCAAAGATATACCTATCTGCTGTTGAAGCTAAAAGTTCAGGCTATTATATACAATCATTGCAAATTAATTGTTATACTAAAATCACATTTTCATTTCTAAACAAGTGTATTTTTGTATACAAAATAGTGTTATGCAAACCAGATACAAATACTATTACATTTTTATATGTATAGCATTGATGAACAAGAATTTTTGTATGTTGTCCAGTTACATCTGTCTATATATCTATATAGCTATTAGTATATAGATTGAAAGCCAGCTAGCTAGATAGATAGAGGGATAGATATTAGAATCGTTTGGTACCATTACAGAATATTATATATCTGTAGCAGCACATATATATATATATATATATATATATATATATATATATATATATATATATATATATATATATATATATATATATGTATGTATGTTTGTGTGTGTGTGTGTGTGTGTGTGTGTGTGTGTGTGTGTGAGTGTGTGTGTATATCTATCTGCTTGCATTTTACTCCAGATCATGGTTAAAAAGGGTTTGGTAGACCAGCCTGCCCACTCAGTTAAAACATATTAAATAGAGAGGTGAAAATAGATAATTAGCCTTAATTTATTCTAATGTACTTGACTTTACCTCATTTATCCACAAGATTTAGAATGTGCAAAGCTCATAGGTATGTACTAGGCTATCGGCCCTGGGGCCTATATAAGCCCAGCCAGAAAGGTACCCTGGCTTTTGCCACCCAAGAAAATTATTATAGGTTCATAGGTAGGTACTAGGCTATCGGCCCTGGGGCCTATACAAGCCCAGCCAAAAAGGTACCCTGGCTTTTGCCACCCAACAAAATTATTATAGGTTCATAGGTAGGTACTAGACTATCGGCCCTGGGGCCTTTGCACAGTTATGCATATCATTGCATTTGATCTTTGTATAAGCCTTTGAGTTTATGGTCCCAGTAATACCCGGAATATTCTGCCATCAAGTTAGCATTACCATCCACTCTGTCCCAGTAATACCTGGAATAATCTGCTATCAAGTTATCATTACCATCCACTCTAACAAATGTGTGTCATGCGAAACAATAAGCGGTGTCACAGAAAAGGCATTCATGATTTACTTTTCAGTTTATAAAATGCAAACATAAAAACATATTTAAAAGACAATTTCAGACAGATTTCTCCATTTTTTGGAGAATACTTCCAAATAAACATTTTGCATTGCAGATTTATTCTTCAGTTTTTACTGAAGGCTGGGTTGATGTGATCAGAAGTGTTATTTCTTTAAAGAATAATTCAGTTCTCCAATTATCTCTGCATCCATTCTGAGAAGAAAATTATAGTATAATTGCTTGCTTGAAACCAAATGCATGTTCTTTCAAAGTACTTCATACAATGGAAGACAGTGTAGATAAGAGAGAGGTTACACCAATCTCCAGAGGTAAATTTCTCTGTGCAGGAGCATTTTAACAAAATCCTTTACCCTGTATTCATCCCAGTGGGTGCCTACATTGTTGAATTATGTGATGGACTAATTAATGACCCTTACCTTGCTTATGTGCCTCTGGACAATGGAAGGATGTCAAACAGTCATCAATGTTCCATTGTAAGGGATTCCTTTATTACATGTATTGGAACTTATGGAGAGAAATAGTAAAATAAAATAGCCAATGGAGAGAGAAGGGCATGGGTAGGAAAATAGACATAGAAAGCTTTAAAAAATAATCATTATTAAGACAACATAATTTGAAAATAAATAGTAAAGGCCTTGACAGAAAAAAAAAAGAACTAAAAGCAGATTTGTATTGACAAGAGGCAGTACAACAGGTGAAAGTGTAAACGGTGTGGTCACAGCAAACAGCAAGTCATGGTCAAGGTTAAGTGCATATCAGTCAATATAGTGCAACTGTAATAATTGCTTCTCCACTTATCAGCTGTGTGTCATCCATGCAGATATTATTTACTGAAATGAAGTACAACTAGGTATATCTATTATAAGACATTTCAGTTACTGAAAGAAATAAAACAAAAGAAGGCTACAAAGTGTGCTTCACCACTGAATGCACACTCATCTCATTGACTGGGGTTCCAAGCCAACACTGTATCACATCAAAATCTATGTCAGACTCAAACTCTCCCCGGATTTACTAATCTTCTGTGCAGGACTAGCTTAGTCCTGCACGGACGTGGCCATTTAGGAGCAGGACGGCAGCACACCATGCATATTAATGAAGGCATGCTGCCTGAGCTCCTAATCTTACACGGAGCATGTAAGAGTGCAGGGGGTGTGTCTGAGAGCAGAGCTCTCAGAATATATATTCCTCCACAACGAGAAACAGTAGAAAGGCCAAAGAAATGAGCAAGACCACTCATACATGTCCGCATATCCCCAACAAAATTCCCCCACATGTACAACAGCAATAGTAAATACAAATAAAATGAAGAAACCTTTTTTTTTATTAAGAATCCGATTACAGCTAACCGTAGGTGTGCGGGTGCGCCCATCACTTAGATACGGTTAATGCAGCTTAAATGGCTGAAGAGGATAACAAGGAAGATATATGCAACTTAAGCAGTATAGTGATAGTGTAACGGGCAGAGCATTCACCTTATGAGCAGGCATTCCCGGTTCAAGTCCCACTGCAACACATCCCATTTTCCATGGCAAATCACATTATGACCAATATTTTAGTTGCATAACCCACTAAATAACATATATTTGTGAACTGGAGGACTGCATTAAATGCACATATGAAGTGTTAGTGTCATAATGTTGCAAAGTCCCCAGATAAGCACACGTGCTCCATACAGTATATGTACACAGGAATCATAGCTACAAATGGAAGGTAAAATGTATAATGAATGACAACTCCATACAGCTGCCAAATCCCCTACCTTCCCAGGAACCATTATATATTACTGCCTAAATCAGTGCAATTGCAAGTGGGAGTAAGCACTAGTAAGCAAATGTAAGCACCAATAAGCAGTAGTAAGAATATTTAAGCACTAGTAAGCAGGTTTAAGCCTGTTTGCGTGGGGGTAAGCAATGCGCACATGGGTTAAGCAATATTGAAGTTAACTCTCTGTAAGCATATTTAACTTTAAGTTTAGCATAGCTTATCCTCACGCAAACCCATGCAAACCTGCTTACAACTGCTCAAAAGTGCCATAATCACACTGTATCCAATGGCCCTTGTTCTGCCCATCAACAAAATAAACATCCTTGCAGGTTCTGAACCCAGGACCCTATACACTATAATCACAGTAGTTAACCACCAAGCCATCACCACAGTACAGAAGAATGAGGTATTACTAAACAAGTCCTCACTACAGTAAAGTCAAACTGAACCTGTGAAAGGAATCAGTATACAGTCATATGTTCTATAACCCACTACATAACATAAATATGTAAAATGGAGTACAGCAGTAAACCTAGAAGTGAGGTATAATTACAATAGTCCCCAATAAAACAGAAGGATCCCATACAGTGTACATATGCATGAATCATGGATACCAGGTATATATATATATATATATATATATATATATATATATATATATATATATATATAAGATGTAATGAATAATAAATCAATGCCAAAAAGAAAATATAATGCCAAGTCTAATGTCAGCAATGATAAGCATTGTGCAGGCCAGTTTAGGAGGTGTAAGCAATATGTTGGCCAGCTAACTCAATGTGCCCAGTGTTATACCCCTTTAAACAATGCCAACCTTATGTAAGCAGATTTGCCCATAGCCTAGCCTTTTCAAAACTGGCCAGTTAAGTAAAAGTGTGGGAAATTAGCCATACGTAAACCCAACAGGCAGGAATACATCCCATAACTGGTTGTAGTTTCCCCTTGCAGGCACATTGGCAGTACGGGGAGAAGGTGTACACTTCTGGGTGCAGAGGTGGTGCATCCAGGAGTCCAGAGTCATGGCAGGACTCCTTATCAAAGACCATGAGCAGAGACTGCTGCAGGGCCAGTACCAGGGTTCCCAATATAAGGTGGAAGCCTGGGGCTTCTCGCCCGTGACTTCACCAGTGCCACTGGCATACCATGAACTGGTGAGTGGTTCAGGCATCACTATGTCAACCTAAAGGGGCATAAGGAGGACCTCTTGGAACAATGGGGTTGTCCCAGCTGTGTGTACGTATCACTCCACTATGTGTGCAATAATTGCCAGCTCATGTTTATCATGGATAGATATGGACAAATATTCCTCTCATGTCCTCTACAGCTGCAAGTGAGTGTGCTGTGAACCAGGAGGCCCATGAAAGTCACCTGGAGAGGTTGCAAAGTGAGGCAGGTCAGTAATACTCTTGCATGTACTGTCATAGGAAATAAATCTAAAAGTATTAGTAAATTAATTGCCTTTATAAAACTTGTATTGTTTAAGGCAAGAACTGCATACACCGGAAAATATGGCAGGAAGAGTCTCATATAGTTTGTATGTAAATAAAAGTGTAATACCCTGACAATAAAGGTCTAACTGCTGGACTGCATGTATATACTCTGGTATCATATGGTAATGTAGATTTGCAATCACGTAATAGTACTGTTGTATAAAGCACTGTTACCCACACTGTGCACCATGAATAGAATGTGTAGGAATGCCTGTATATGACTGGTGTAATCCCCAGAGGCCATTTAGTACAACTGAGAGACACATAGACAGAAAACAGGGAGAGGGCAGAAAACAAAACCTGAATAGCACATGCAACTGAGACGTGAACTGTTGTATTTTTTGCACACACAGCCATGGTTCGAATCCTGGCAGTGGTAGTAGTGTGCATACAGAATCATATCCCAAAACTGTACTGACATGTCCAGAATGTCCAGTAAAGTGGCCCATATCTGTTGCCTGTCAGCCTGTCTCACTGGGAAATCAGTGGGATGATCCCAGACGTATAGACAGCAAACATGAAATACAACTGATTGACACACATCTATGAGAACAAAGCTGGCACACTAGCAATTCCCCAAAACCTTATGAGAGTAAGAAGCCATGTATGTCCCATTTACACCCCCATGTTGTCAAGCTGTTGCCAGAGTGTGTACAGTAACAGAGTGAGATGTATGTGCATAATAGTAATGTGGAATCTGGTACTGTGTGTGGCAACATTCAGGTAGTGCTAACAAACATTTATCCTACAGGTCTGTCAGATGCTAACACTGTGCCCAGAAATACAAAAATGATACCTTGTACTGATACTGTTTACTTTGGTATTGTACGGCATTGTGACTAATGCAGTTGCTCTGAATAATAAGGTATTACTCATCACTATCACCCACACTGTCCTACAAAATATAACTGTCTATGAAATCATGTATAAGAGTATTGTAATACAAGGTCAGAATGCAAAACCACAGGAGAATTATAAGACAGAAAGCAGATAGGAGATATACAGCAATATCTATATAGCACACACAACTCTGATGGACAGTGTTTAAGTTGTAACAGACACAGCCATGGTCTGAATCCTGGGAGTGGAAGTAGGCTGCATACAGAATCATACCCCACATCTGTACAGATAAGACCAGAATGTCCAGTATATGGGCCCATATCTGCTGCCGGTCACCCTGTCCCCCTGGGAAGTCTGTGGGATGACCCCAGATGTTTAGGCAGCAGACAGGGAAAACGATTGATTGTCACACATCTATGAGAACAAACCTGTCACTCTAGCAACTCCCAAAACTGTTATGAGAGTAATAAGCCAAGTATGTCCTATCCACACTCCCAAGTTGTCAAGCTGTGACCAGAGTGTGTACAGTAACAGAATGAGATGTACATGCATAATACTAATGTGTAATCTGGAACTTTGTGTGGCAACATTCAGGTAGTGCTAACAAACATTGCTCCCACAGGTATGTCGGATAAGAACACTGTGCTGAGAAATAAAAACCTTGATACCCTGTATTGGTACTCTTTACTCTGGTGTTGTATGGAATTGTGAGTGTTGCAGTTGCTCTGAATAATAAAGTATCACTGATCACTGTCACCCACACTGTGCTACATAATATGACTGTGTAGGAAAGCATGTATATGTGCGTGGTAAGTCACTTAAGGTTGAAGAAGGCAATAGTCTAGATATGTCCCGGTACACCTGCATGTGGTCAAGACATGGCCAGAGTCTGTGCAGCAAGAAATGGACAATTATGTGCACAACATCAACATGGAATCTGGGAGTATGTGTAGAAACAGTTAGTTAGTGTTAGCAAACATTTCCTCCACAGGTATACCAGGTAAGAGGTGTATATTGCAGGTAAAACCAGCTCCTGTATAACGATGACATCAACCATATCACTGTCCAAACTAAGGCTATAGGGTAGTGTAGTAATAACTGTAAAGTACAGATAACAGCACTGACTAGGAAAGTAATGTGGACTGCAGGAATATACTAGTTGTTAATTGACATCCCCCACCACCACCATATCTCCAACAATAAACTACATACCCACCTCAACTGGTATGCAATGACTTCACTGTTCTGATTATGTCCGATTGGATGATAAATATTTAAATCTGTTTGCATGCATGTGCTCTATTGAAATATTCCAGCATTAGTGGCATGGTGTCATCAATGTACCTGCATGCTGTTGTTATTACCCACTGTGGTCCCATATATGCATGTGCTCTGTTTGCTATGCAACTGTTCCATATCTGGTGTCTGGGTTAATGGGAATATCTATTCATGCTGTTTTACCTAACCCTGGAATGTGCTGACTATTACTAACCCACATATGTTAATAAAATTTAAATACTATAGCACGTTTGGGAAGGCCAGTCCCAGTGGACCCATCTGTCCCACCTCAGCTGGCCATGGCACTGGGCAGCAGCATGTCTGGGGCCCAACCTGGGACCACCTCATCCATTGGTCCTGCACCACCTTCGAGTGGAACCACCTAAGGGAATGGGGCTCACCACCCCCCCGGGAGCGGGTGCAGACAGGAATCTTTCACCCATCGCCAGGTCCAGGTCGTGGTGCGTAGCGAGCTCCACAGGGAGATCGGAGATCTGCTATGCCAGCTTGAGGGCCATGTGCCTCAACTAGAGGGGCAGCTGGCTCTGTGATTTAGCCCATAGCACAGCTACCTTTGGGGCTGTGAAGGTGCAGTGCTGACTGTCCATGGGTGGGGATCTCAGTCCTACTGTTTCCACTAGGGGGCTCATGGGCTTCCAATGTCCCAACACCCCTACCCATCAAGGTATCTATCCCCACATGTGTCATATATCACCCCTGTATGTCTCTTGTTTGGCTTATCTGTTAACCTACCCAACCTACCTCCCTAAATATACCTACTATCCCTACCCAAAATCCCACTCTCACAAAACGGCAATCTGTTCCCCCCAAAAAAATCTTGCCCCATACATAGCTGTCCATTTCCCATATATGTCCACTGGACACATGTAATCTGGTCTAATTGGCATCATAACATATTATTGCTGTCCTCAGCCCTCTCTCTGGGGTTTGAATGTCCAAATCTTCTTCTTCTTCTTCTTTTGGCTTTTCACAGTTAGGGGTCGCCACAGCAGATCACCTGTCTGCTCATGATTGGCAGTGGAGTTTTTACAGTGTTGAGTTGCCAGCCTGGCACCCAACCTTCTACTGAAGGCACACACATGCACGCACTCATGCCTAGGGCCAATTTTGAGTATCCAATCAACCTACAGCATGTCTTTGGGATGTGGGAGGAAACAGGAGGAAACCCATGCAACCACAGGGAGGACATGCAGTCTCCACACAAAAGGCACCCCAGCCGAGGATTGAATCAGAGAACCACTTGCTGTGAGGGGGCAATGATAACTGCTGCACCACCGTGGTCGCCTAGGTTTGAGTGTCCAAATCTAACTCTAAATTCAGTGTATATGCCAGCTATTGCTGTAGAAGAAAGTGGCAGCTATGGACCTTCCCTACACTCTTTCTGCACATCCCTAGCTATTTTCCCTACTGTCTTTCCCTCTTTGTGCCCCTTTTTCACCACTTTCCTATCAACCCTTTTTTTCTTTTCTTTTAAAGAAATTAGCACGCGGTAAGTGGAAGTAAGCACTTTTATGCAGCAGTAAGCGGGTTTAAGCCTGTTTGTGCAGGGGTAAGCAATGCTTACATAGCTTAAGCAATTGAAAAGCTGAGTATAAGAACCTGTAACTGGAAGTTAGCAGTGCCTACCTCCGCACAAACCGGTGCAAACCTGCTTACAACTGCATAAAAGTGCTTTAATCACTCTGTATCCAACAGCCCTTGTTCTGCCCAGCAATAAAATAAACAGCCTCTGCAAGGGTCAAAACCGGAACCTTGTACACCATAGCTAAAGTGATTTACTATTAAGCCATGTGAGATATACATAACCCGGATGTTTTCACAAACATATCATCCAGCCCAGTCATTCAACAGTACAGGGAATGTATTTCAACATGTAGATGTATGTGTGTGTGTATATAAATTAATATCTAAATAAATATAACATATCTATGTATGTATATATATATATATATATATATATATATATATATATATATATATATAAACATATATACATACATATGCATACATCTATAGAAATATATGTCTACATCTATATATATATATATATATATATATATATATATATATATATATATATATATATATATATATGTGTGTATACAGCAAGTTTTATATATATATATATATATATGTAGATATATACGGAGATACATCTGTAGATAAAAATGGGAACATAAAAACATATATGTCCACATGCACCATTAATGGGGTTGAGAAGCCCCAAACAACATATGTCCTGTATGAATAGGTATTCCCCCCTACAGCCAAACATTTCTTCCCTGCAATACACTACCAACTGTTGCAGATCCCATAACCAGGACCTGATACGACATGGGCACACGATGTTAACAGTACTCCATTCCACCTGAATGATGTCAGGCTTGGATCAGTAACGTATCATACAGTATAGTAGTCTGGCTCTCATAGGAAATGTACAATGTGGAAGCAATCAACATCCCTAGGATACATATACACAGACATATACATGCAGATACAGATATATATATATATATATATATATATATATATATATGTGTGTGTGTGTGTGTGTGTGTGTAACTACACATACACACACAGAGATATGTATAGTAAGATACATATGTAGAAGGTGCACACAATATGAAACAGCCACTATGCCTACAGTTACCACCTTACCAATTGGACACTGTATGAGCCACCCATACAAATGACAATCATTGCCTGCAACATATACCCACAGAGAGGTCAAAGGATATAACACCACACACAAGTTTGCATACATGGGAAAGCTTTATTTCTGTACTATTACAGTTGTATATGCCATGTCATATAGCTGTTTAGACACTGACACCCATATAAACAGAGTAATGCAATTGTGAAACAGTTATAATAATACAGTAGTCTGGAAAGGTTTACATATGTTGCTGTCCAGGCCGAGGCCTTCAAGTAGTACAATAGTAAAGACAAACTAGGCCACAGGATACCAAACAATCAACAGTAAGTAATGCAGATGTATAGTTCAGCAGCCTCTATCTATACTCGTTACACAATCCCTAGGGGGTAAAGACCTCAGTTGACACAATGGGATGTAACTGTTACATAACAAGGCATAACTGACACCATCACAAGCACACTGACAAATAGAACAGTCTGTATGGCAGGAGGCAGTAGGCCTGCATTTACCCAATGTGGATTGTATGGTAATGTACATCCAGATACCTTAAGGCAGCTTACCCCTGATTCCCCACATGTTGTAACAGCTTACGTTAGTTCTGGTGAATCCCCCCTAGACTCAATAATACAGGGCCATATACCACTGTTACATACACTGGCCATTGGAGTGCATAAGGACACACATGTATTGTGTAGGTGAAGCCCACACATATATGGCCTCAACCCCACAGTATGTGTGGGGGACACAGCAGCAGGGGACTGATGGCAGGAATGGCAGCATGACATACTCACAGCCCACTACAGAACAAACCCTGACGTCATGTCATATGTGCAAAGCCTGGTATGCAGATGGAGGACAGAGGCTGGAACACAGGCCCATATGTGTAAAACTATCATACACTAAGCAAGTCACTGGTGTTACAGGATAGTCTGCAGTATACCCTTATTCAGGAATATGAAGTTAGAAACAGAATGGATGTTTCCATGTACTGATAGCACTCAACACACACACTGCCAGTGATATATCTGACACAAGACCTGTGTGGTGGACAGACAAAACATAATAGTCACACCTCTGGCTATCAAGACAATAGGACCACAGTTGAGAGCTATGCAGACAGACTGCATTCCAAGTTAAACTGATATGTACACACAAACCCTGTAACACCAGTGCTATACAATACATACAACAACTCTACTCACACTCCGTCTGTAGTTCTGGAACCTTTTACAAATATGTATCTGGCCTGAGTATGCAGGTTCTCCTTTAAGAGGTATTCCCACCTGCTGTCTGTAACACTGATGCCCACACACAGGAAGGATGTCCATCATACAGGAAAGGTAAAGGGACCATGCCCACATGATGTAGGGATTTATTATAGGTGGTTGCCATGACAGTAGTAATTGGAAGTACTACACAGCAAGCTGCATACAGGTAGCAAGTAGAGGGCACTGATTGGTGAAGAGGCTATCACCTGATCATGTTCATCACCTACAAAATCCATGCTGAAATCAAAGAAGCTCAATCCATTTACTGGAAAGAGACCGAGATAGAGATAGAGAGAGAGAGAGAGAGAGAGAGAGAGAGAGAGAGAGAGTGAAAGCCAAAGGCAAAGCTAAAGCCACAGCAAAAAAAAAAAAAAAAAACAAAGAAAATAATTACATCCAGCAAACTATCCAGAACATACATCATTCCCACAACATGTATGTGAAGTATATATGCAAGTAACTGAATGTAGTACTTGGTCCATAATAATGGGATAGATGATGTAAAATAATTTATATGTGCCATCAGGTGTTCTAATGATGTTCAACTGAACAACTGCTATGGACAATAGTGTCTGTCCCTGTGGGTAGTGGGTCATAGCTGTCAACTGTGCAGAGCAGCACTGACTGACAAGATGTAAGCCATCATAGTGTGTGTTGGGTAATGGGAAGTATGTATATTATGTGGCCAATAGCTGGTGGTGGAAGTAATGCCATTATGATGGACACGTGGGATACACAGCCCACCCCTTGCAGGATACTCAGGTTAATCTGTAATGTAGCATGCAGGAATGCCATAGGTGTGTAATAGGGTTACCTGCAATCTGGTCCTACATATACTCCCCTAATGTCAGGCTGTGTCCATATGTGGCACCTGTCTGTGTTGTAGCAAGGCAGAACAGTTCAGCTGTGCAGGAAGGTGTTGTGAGATTGTGGACCTGATGTCTGAATGTACCCCACATATAGGTATGCATATGTGTACATATGTACACATATATAATATATAGAAATATATATATATATATATATATATATATATATATATATATATATATATACATGTATGTCCACAAATATACAGAAACGCATGTGTAGACATATATATGAGCACATATATACATCACATATATAGATATATATACCTATATGCACATGTCTACATATATACAAATACACACACAAACATATATTCATGTAAATAGATGTCCACTATATGACTACCACAGTGCTGCATGCTATGTGTGAGGAAACAGCACATGTAGCAATACACACAGATATCTACAGCTGGCAGTGTGTGCAATATGGATGGGTATGACACATGTGAACCCCTTGTTGGGACCACATAGCCCTCGTCTGTGAAGTATGGAATGGGAATATGGAGAAGTATGGCAGTTATAGTTTTGTACCTGGTCAGGGTTGGTAGATATAGAGGACAGTCTACAGGGGTGGTATATGACACATGTGGTGGTTAAACACCCTGGATGGTGTGTGTAGTCTGTGATGTGGATGCTCCATGGGTCCCAGTATTGACACAATGGGAACAAGCCTCCCACCCACTGCTAATCACAACAGCAGTCCACGTCCTGAAGGTGCCTGGCCTGGAGGCTGAGCAGGAGGAGTATGTCGGCCTTATGAATGTGTACTGGGTGCCTCAGAGTGATGTAGCACATCCCACATGTGTCTGTGCAGCCCGTTATGGAACAGGCCCTGGACCTGACCTCAGGGGAGAGGAACAGGTCTGTGTGTACCCCTGGGGGGTACAACATCCCCTGGGTTGGTTCCACCTGATGGTATTGCTGGACCAGTACATGTGGAGGTCCCAAGGTGGGACACACAGGTGATGTGGCCGGGTAACATGGGCAGATGGGTTTGGAGAAGTGGTTCTGCTGGGCAATAGTACATTTACATGCTGTTGTGTCACTGTTATAGAACATATGTTGGTAGTAATAGTCTACACAATCCCAGAACATGTCCAGCAGCTTGCATAGACATCCCTAATAACACAGAATGTCAGATGTGCAGCAATCACAAAGCAGTCATACCACAGGCATATATGGAACCATAGTGGCCCTGACAATGGCATGCAGGTGAATAGTCTGCAACATACCAGCAATGAGAGTGCCCACACAGGGAACATGGCTACAAACACATAGCAGAAAGTGTTGTACAATACAATATCTATCCCACTGGTAGTTAAGCTGTAGCCATACCTAATAAGTTGTATGTACAGTTTGTTGTCACTGATATGGTGTGGGGGTGACAGAGATGTGTATTAAGAACTGTGTTAACCTTGCTGTATGAGTTGCTCAGACCTGTTTCCATCTTTATGTCTTTCAGCTAAGATGTTACATGCACAGCTACCATATTATTCAGCTGCCGAAAATGAAGTACTGCTCACATATTTAATCCAGCACTAACCTGTCCTGTTTGGCTGGGCCACCCATGAGCAGCAGGAGTGGACTGCTCTGTGGAATGACCTAGTCCACATGGTAAATTATGTCAGATTGCACAACCACAGTTATGAGCAGGTCCAGCATAATTGTTCTGACCTGCTTTGCAATACCCGTCGGTGTGCTTTTGCAGTCTGGGGGTATCACCTCGCCACAGGGGGGGGCTATGCCATCCATCCCCTGATACATGGGGAGGAGCTCCTGGCCAGCCTTATGGCACCTACCCATCTGGCCAGCCAAAAAACGCCGGACACCTTTGTGGAGGTGGGTGCCACCCACCCACCGGCTGAGGAGCATGCAGGTAAGGTCACAGGGCACATCAGTAGACCACTGTTGCATATACATTTGCAGCGTTACCAGTAGATCATACATATCTGACATGTCATAGATATATTGTGTTGCTGCACAGTAGTGATAAACAGATGTCCATATGTGGTATTATTGTGGAAATGTAACATTGATACTGCACCCATGCTGTAGCACTGCCACAGGTGTGGCCACTGACATTGCATCTCTCACCCTCTTATGTTGGTCCCTCTGGGATACCACTAAGGCAGCAGGCTGTAGCTGGTGAGTATGGTTTATGTAGATGCTTGCCAACACACCGGGCATGTAATGGCAATGGTAGATTCCATGCACACATCTAGCATATCTACCCAGAATGCGTGCTGTACATGTGCATGAATTGTTGCTGTGAAATGCACAGCATCACAGGGCTGACCATGATGGGGTATTGGAAGGGTATATCAGATACCTGCATGATAACTAACATCCTGTCATTGTGGAATGTGTCCACAGGGAGTAATATAATGGTGGGAGACATGGCCTACAGTAGGGACATGTTCGGAACAACACCCATATACAGTGCAACACCAGTGCATAAACCTGTAGGATAATGGCAACTGCTACAGAGGTACACTATGGCAAAAGGCATTATAGTAGTCCACATTATCAGCTGGGACTAGGCTGTAACATGTGGTGTTCAGTGTATGGGACACTGCAAAGTGAAACATGTGTAGGGCTTACTTGTCATGCATCTGCAAAAAGGCTGAAGGAGGGGGTGTCAGCATGACTCACCAGTGCACTGCAGCAGTGACCCTAAGGATGCTAAGAATGGCTGTATCTGCACATAGTTAGGTTCAGGACCTGTGGCAGATATAACCCTACCCCCACACCAATAATGATGGCAGTGTGTGAACACCAAGGGATGTGCACATGAGTAGACCTTGAAATCATGCAGATTAGGGAGACATGTAGGGCAGACTGAACATACACTGGCAATTGCAAATGGCCCATGCTGGCATACCCTGCCAGGAGTAGTGACTGCTGTAGTACACACAAGAGGTGCATCAAACCATCATAGCACACATATGCCCACACAGAGTGTATGCATCACGGTCAGCATCCACACACCTAACACATTCCATAGACACTGCATGTGAAAGTACAGGACATATGTCACATATCGTGCTCATGTACTGTTAAGATATGCAGTGATGTGGTCCCACTGCAGATAACAGAAGGGTGCATCATATCAAGATGGGTATGTACACCCCCATAGCCATGGTATGCTCTGATGGTTGTTAGTGTAAGAGTATTGTATTGGTCCTACATGGTCTGCTGATGTTGAAAGCTGTAAATCAGACATCAGGCATTCACAAATTATATCTATCCACATATCATCCCAGGTATGTGTTGCTGAAAAAACATATGGGATGTTAGCATTAAAGCTGACATAACTGACACAGTACTACACATTCCACAATGGGTTGTACACTTGAGAGGTGTGGTGCACAGTGCATGGCAAGGTGCAGAACAGGTGCAGAGCAATGCTGTGTACATGGGTGCAGTGGTATCCAGGGGAAGGGGTATCACCTAGTGATACAGCACATGCATCACACACATGTATACTGTTGCTAGCATGGATTGACTATAGCTGCCCTGCATGCTGTTGTGAACCATATGTTCTGCATGTTGACAGATGGGTAATAGGAGGACTGTGTGTACTATCTTTGTGCAATCTCACCTGTATGTGTGTGTGTGTGTGTGTGTGTGTGTGTGTGTGTGTGTGTGTGTGTGTGTGTGTGTGTGTGTGTGTGTGTGTGTGTGTGTGCATCCTGGAGGTTAGTTAGTTTGTCTGTAGGGTCACTCTGGTGAAGTGGAGGGAGGTTGATTCATGTAGGTTGAGTCTGTGCATATGTGTGTGTTTGTGTGGGTGGCATGTATGCACATGTGTGATTATGGGGTGTTCATACACCAGTACCTCCCTTTGGGACCATGCAGTACATGGACATAGACTGCCACATTACACACCAGGAATACCTGTCATGTGTGTAATCACAGGACAGCTGATAGTATAATATGGTCTGTGGCATGGAACAGGCACCGAGAGGGAAGGTAGACACCAGGTACACCCTTAATATCACATTCAGCAGAGAGGTCACCTACAACCCAAGTATGCATCACTACAGATGCATTGGGGAAGTATAGTCAACACCAGGGAGTGTATCGAAATAGTACAGTTGTCACATGATAGGCTGAATGAGCAGGATATCTGGCATGTACTGAGCATTACATACACATGCCACACCAGTGTGTGATATTATGGATAGTACATAGTAGCTCACACATATAGGGGCCATGCTCATGATGTCTGGACATACAGAGGGTGCATACTGAATGGCAGCAGTGAGGCCATCTAAAACCACTACACACAGGTATAGCAGGTAATATAGTAACAGGTCTTGTGTAGTGACCACTTGTGTAGGCATGTAGAGGACTAATATGTTAATGAGTGGTACAATGTGTGTATGTTAACAAGTGTGATACAGGATGGGGTACCACATGGACATATATGTGGGACTGTCTGTAAACCCATGGACAGGTAGGTATTACAGAGGTGTGTGTGCGTGTGTGTGTGTGTGTGTGTGTGTGTGTGTGTGTGTGTGTGTGTGTGTGTGTGTGTGTGTGTGTGTGTGTGTGTGCTGTTAGGCACAGCTGTACAGGTTTAACAATGCATTTATTGTTTTCCCCCACAGGTGGCGAGGTGGGTTTGAATCCCTCCTGCATGCAATCTGATGTTGGTGTCCATAAAGACACCGAAGATGATGATAGTATGGTAGTACTGTTGAGGCACAGGTGGGGTTGTCAGGGGCTGACACTGTGCCAACATTTGACATCCCCCTTTTAGCCACCCCAACCCCACACACAGTTTCACTGCCTATACATACCCCATCACCAATGGCCATAGCGGAGGGACAACTGGTGTGTGGTGGCAGTGTACAGGAAAGTGTGGTAACCATGCTTACTCTGTCCAGTCGCAGCAGGCATAGCCAGTAGTCTGGCAGGGCACCACATAGGCGGATGTCCCAGGGTGCTCATGGTAGGGCTCCTGGACATCATGCTCCTGGCAGAGGCAACATAGCTGGTACCATCAGGCACACATTTCAGGCTGTCATGGCAGCACAGAAACATATGGAACATTATATCAGACAGGGCCTGAGGCTGCAGATGGCTGCTCTCACATCTGTAAGCGACAATGCCTGTGAACTGTCCGGTGTCATCTGTGCTTATACTGAGCTCATGGATAGACGGCATGGTGAGATGATGGCTCTTATCGGCCATGGTTTGTCCGTACTTCAACATATGTTGGGGATGTTGCGACAGCCACGTGGACGTGGGCCAGCAACAACAGCTGGCAGTCAACGTGGACATGTTAGGACACCAAGGGGCTCCCATAGTGGCAGTACCAGCCCTGGCAGTGCAGGGGGGGGTGCTGTCCACACCACATCAGACCATATGCACGTGGTCCTGGCCAGTCCCAGGAGGGGCCTGGTACCAGCAGACATTTGTCATCAGCAGGTGAGAGTAGCACATTGAGGCCTGTACCTGGACATGCCCATGGAAACCTGGCAGGCAAAGTCCACATGTCCATGGCCAGAGGCAGTGAACTGCACACCCTGCCAGGTATGGTCTACAGCTGTCCATAAACACTTGTGTAGGACAGCCACATGGCAGAACTGTGTGCATGCATAACCACACACAATACAAACACACCTAGGGCAAACCCATACCTACACACACCACAGCACCACTCCCAACTCACTGCAGTACACCCCTCACCCACACACATGGTGTCAAATGTATGGCCCACCTGCAGCCTCTGGCAAACCAAAATCACACCCTATGCATATGATGATACCTGTGCCACATTCCTGTCATCCCTACCATCAATGCAGGGACAGGCTAATATGGTTCTGACATGGTGACTGTGCAAAAGTGTACCACAGTACTGCAGTGTAACATGTTGTAAGGAGTAAAGTGTAATGCATATATGTCAGGTAGTGTAACTGTTCAGCAATGATGCATTATAGCTGTTAGTAACACTGATTGGTTGTGGTTTCCATAATGTTATCCATTTGTGTTCTAGGTGTACATGTGTCTGCACATGGATGCCCTGTGCATATGATGATACCTGTGCCATATCCCTGTCATCCATACCATCAATGACGGGACAGGCTAATATGGTCCTGATGCACATGGTGACTGCACTACAGTGTACCACAGTACTGCAGTGTAACATGTTGTAAGGAGTAAAGTGTAATGCATATATGGCAGGTAGTGTAGCCATCCAGCATTGATGGATTCTAGCTGTTAGTAACACTGGTTGGTTGTGGTCTCCATAATGTTAGCCATTTGTGTTGTAGGTGTACATGTGTCAGGACAAGGATGGTCTGCAGTCATATTTCACAATGGGGTATAGCACTGTGGTGGCACCATGGCTGTGACATATCTGGGGTACAGTTGAACACATGTCACAGGTCACTAAAACGTTTATTGCCTGTTCCACATGGATAGGTGACCTACTGAGGCATGTATACCCTGCAACCTGATCTAGACCCATCCACATACATGCACACTGTTACTTGGCCACACAGGGACTAGACTCCTACAAAGTTATGTAGTGATACTGTAGTGTGTGGCTTACATTGCACACACCACACAGCGTTTAGGGTGAGGTGTGTACCAGGTTACATGTTACATGCAGAACATCCCCAGACATGTACAGTATGCTAATAGGGGATGTAAGGAGTGTATATGGACAATATGTAGTGTGACATACCTTCATATACACATTAACAGACACATAACAGGCAGACACACATCTGAGATACCAGGGCCTATCGCTGCTAACTAACTTGACCTTGTGTCCAATGTGTTACAGGTAGGCTGCACACAGCACATGC
>NC_056739.1:1874070721-1874106131 GCF_019279795.1 Protopterus annectens
AATGAAAAGGCCCAGCACCAACATGATATCCCTAGATATTGGAGTGTGTTTCCATGCAATTGGCTAAGGGAATGTTATCACAGCTGTTCCACATGCAATCAGCTAGGGGAGGGCTGCAATTTGTGCAGAAGCCATCAGCTGATCATGAGCATCACTTAAAATATACATGCTGCTGCCTAAGTAAAGCAGGCGTAAGTCTCCACATCCACCAGAGAGGGAGTGAGAGATGCAGACAGAGGCAAAACCTAAGCATGTTTGTGTCACACACCTACCAGTACAGAGTATCAAACCCCTGATAACTATGTAGTGATATCACATGTCTATGCGGTTATTGGATGTGCCACATAGGTTACATGTTGAGGACCCCTCCAAACGTATATGTGATGGTGAGTGACATCTGCAACAGTGATATGGTAGCTATACGGTAGTTGTAGTACACGTGCATGTCCACATGAACAGGTGTCAGCATCAACACAGCCACACTCTCACAGAGATGCACACACATTGATATACTTGGCAGGGCCAGGAATACAACTCATCACTAGTGAGATTGCCACAACACAGGACTGTGCAGCTATCACATACACCACAGGGGTCATATGGAGGTTATGTGGGCAAAGTGTATGTGGAGGTGCCTGACATCAGACAGTATGCTTCAGTATGCCAGTGGGGGCTGTAGTGAGTGTGAATGCGGTCATAGGCATCATACAACACACACACAGACACGGGGTGCCAGTACTGACATGCATGGGTTCATTGCTTCACGGGTGTGTAATGGTTAACTGTGCCAGATGGCTATACAAGGCTAGGTGATGGGTATACCTTGGCATCAGGCCACATGACAATGGTCTGCATCGTGGCTCAGGTGTGTAGTGTCTGGATTTGCCCACACAGGTGGGTATTGTATTCACTATCCAGTCAACTGGGTAACTATTGCGAGGGGCTAATGCTGTGCATTGCTTGCCATGTATGTGTTCCTCAGTCCATGACATGGGCAGTGTCTGGGATGGGCACACCACCCACATGCATGTACAGTGACATGTGGAACTGTACCTGGGGTGTCTGGCCCATGTTGTGTACACAGATTGTTATCATTGGATGTGCTAGTCCTGGCCTCATGTGGCGGGAACTGTTATTGGACAGCTGGTTGGCTCTGCACCTACATTGATAGCATGATACCAGTATATATACCACTTTATTTTTATGCTTAGTGCTAGAGAATTTAATGTGTTTGGAAACTGTAGTAGGCTATTTTTATTGTGTGTGAAACAAATTAATATTTATTGACCTGCATTTATTTATGTATTTAAAGTTATACTTAACTATTTATATCACAAAATTTAATACGGATTTCACGTATTATAATCTATTGGACCCTCATGGGTTAAAATAGTTTACTAACTGACCAGCCAATGGAATGTATTTCAACACTATTTAAATGATGGAAGTATGGTAAAGCAGATGATTCTGATGAAGTCTCCATCTTAGGAGATGAAAGTGCTAAATCTGTTTTTATTTTGCTTGGTTCATAATAAAAGTTTGTGTATGTAACTTGGTTATCGCTTTTTGGAGTATACACATTTGATAGGGAGGACAGCCTTTACTGGTACCTTACAGCATTTTTTCTTCAAGGTTGTTGATGGTGACTGCATTTGTGATTACTATGATACCAGTATTCCCTGGTGTCAGTGGCATCTGTCCATACAGGGCATGTTTTTCAGGAATGGTATGTCCTTTGTGGGTCACATTTGATGGCACCACAGGTGTTGCATGTATCCAGTGGGTAACATAGGGAAGGTGCACTGTCGGCATGTATGTGCCTATTGGACATATGGACAGGGTGCCATGCCCTCTGTAGCCCACTGCAATCACACCATGGTTACTATCAGTCGGCAGTATGCAGGGTACTACTAACATAGCGGTTGTTGCCTAGGCAAGTGTGTGTGTGTATGAGACATGGGTTGAGAGTGTTCTCTGGGTAATACAAGGGTTGCTAACTTTGTTTGCCTTGCCTGGATGTCACGTGCAGGGGTATGGATTTGCACCCCAGCCTTTCAGCTATTTCACATCTGTTATCCCTGTATGGTACACATTGTGATATCTACTAGGGCTACCATATAAGAAATTTGCAAAACCCGCTCCACATTGAGTCCAGTTATTACACACTCACAATCACCTCCACACAGGATATGAATGACAAGCACACACCACACACACACTCACTCACACACACACACACACACACACACACACACACACACACACACACACACACACACACACACACACACACACACACACACACACCTGTCATCTCTGATTTAGAACTAGTTTATTACACTACAGCACTATGCACTGTATTACTCTACACCACTATGCAGTTATAGGATGCACCATGGGGATTTACTGGAGTACTCCTTCCCCAAATGTGTATTTCACAGTGAATGACATCAGCAGCCTTGCCAAAGTAGGGCATTTGAATTGTAGTGTGTTTGACTAGCCTAAAAAGCATTGTTCTATACACACATACACACACACACACACACACACACACACACACACACACACACGCACACACACACACGCACACACGCACACACACACACACACACACACACACACACACACACACACACACACACAGAGTTGCTGTGTTTGGAATTAGAACTCCTACCTATTTTATCACACTACAGCAGTATGCAGTTATAGGATGTGCCATGGAGATTAGTGGGATACACCTTTCCCAAAGTTGTATTTCAAAGTGGATGACCTCAGCAGGCTTGTCATAGCAGGGCTATGGGGAGGGCAGTGTGTGTGCATGGGCCATAACCCATTCATCTAAAGGTTGACACACCACATGCGGACACACACAGGGTTATATTCCACAGGTATGTGTTTACAGCTGCTAGATGACTACTTCCTTGTACAGTCATGTTGCACAGCTAGCACGAGCACCACATAGTCTGTAATGCTGATGGATACCAGTGACTAATATCTACAGTGAGTGACATTTACACCTCATGTGGTTGGCGCCATTTGGCTGTGTGCTGGGTGGGACAGGCCTCATAATGGATAGCTCCTTGTCACAGTCACTCTCTTCCATACATCTATGTACATCTAATTTGGCTTATTATAGTGTGTTGTCCTTGGATATATGTCTGTATTCCTATCCACTGTGTGTGAAAAGCATGGCTGGTGCATACTGAGGTGTGTAGGCACTAACATTTGCAAATGCCAGATATGTATGGTCCACTGTTGTTTGCAGACACAGGCTTCATTTGTTTAAGTGTGTGAGCATGCCTACTATACTATGACCTTTCAGAATGTTGTTGTCTGACATTGCCTTCATTTCTCTAAGTGTATGGGCATGCCCAGTATGCCCTTCTGTATTGAATGTGTGGATCAATTCCAGGTAGTTAGTACTCCAGTGCAGACCTTTGTGTTGTACATCTACAGGTAGCAAACTGTTTCTGCAGGGTATCCATCGATCATTTGACAATATGGGGACAAAGTGTGCAAAGGATAGTGTGTACTGTAGGTAATTGTGTCTGTGCTGCTTCAGCTGCATTTTGTTGGCAGAGATATTCAGATGTGTACTATTATACACTGTGATGTTTCTGTCCTCATGTACTGTCAAGTGGACATGCTTGCTCACAGTACTGTCTTGCAGGACAAGAGAGACTGCAGCTCTGTCCGGTATTGTTGGCAGACACCTAAGTATTCATGGTAAGTTATGCCATTCTGGAGCGGGAGCTGCAGACACTTGCTGCTGGGTCTGTGTATCCTGTTCAGCACCTTGGTACAGTGCTGGCAGAGGATCCCATACTTGTATATCCATTAACATGACAATATGGCCTTATCTTGCTGTGGCAATGCCTCGCAGCTGTACAGATTTGGACAGGTAACCCAGAGGCAGGGGCCATAGGTCAAGACATCACCCCTATTGTGGTGTATGGCAGGTGTGTAGCCACCCATTTATGTGTTTGCAGCCAGGGAAAGTGTGTGAACACAACTTGGTGTCAGCCTCTGCACATTCTATGCTGCCCATGCTCCCATCCCCCCTCTGTTATCCTAACCTATTCCATACATTATACATACATTATCTGATACTTTCCCTAAGGGTATCACCCCATCACAGGTGTGTGTTACTGTTGGTCCACAGTTCATGAAGTGGGACATGGTGGACATGTTACTGCAGTTTGTCCACATGGCCTTTCATATGGCTTATGTGGAGTGTGTTATGTTGTTATTTGGGTGTCCGTGGCATAACATGCATTGGCAGTACGTGTGAGACATATGCCTTTGACAGAGGCCTGTGGGTCATTAGGTGTTGCTGCGAGCCAGATATGGCAGGCCTTTGCATTCTCTCATTCCTACAGTCTCAGACCACCATACAGTGTATTCCCCTCGGGTGACAGGATAGGTGTGATAGGTGTTCATGCCAATACCTTCTATCAGACTTGATCAGGTGGTATGGATGCTGCCTACAGCTAAGGACACACCTGCATGGAACACCAGCACTGCATATTGCATTCTTCCGCTATTGTCATATACAGGTGGGGTCATATTGTACCCATTCCCCACAGCAGGGATATGACCAGAGAGGTACCCGTGGGTGGTGTTTGTGTAAGCTGGGTGCGTCTGTGCTATGGACACTTCTTGCATCTGACACACAGATATGCATGGGGCATTCCAGTTATGCTGGCATGTGCAGGCACATCAGCTGTCTCCCAATACATCAGTCCTACCTCCTTTGTGATCTGCAAGTGTTCAGGCAGACATCACCAGTATCCCCTACTACAGGGCCAGATAATGTGATGCATACCTGCATGTACAATTCCAAGGGTGTCTCCATTTCACAGTGACACAATATATACTGTATGTCTTGGGTACATTCCCCTCTGTAGTGCTTGTATATCTAGCCCAACAGCCATGCCACGTCAGTCTTTCAGATGGTGACACATATTGCCACCATACACTTACAATGGCTTATTGTTAGCATGTGTTATACTGGTGGGAATTGTCTTTGGCACTCCAGTTGTGAGGGCTTGTCCCTGTCATCAGCAGTAGTGGGCAATGGCCACCAGGTCTTACCTCAACATGCATACATACTGACCACCCTTACACAATATGAAACACATACCAACCTAACACACACAGACCTGCATATTGTGCAAAGGCTACAACCTATCCTGCTACCTTAGCCACCTCTGGGGATCTGTGCTCCACTGGTATTATATCTACACATATATGTTACTTCATTTCTACACAGGATTGGGGGGGCACACCTGACTGTTACTACATTTCTACACTGGATTGGGGGAAGGGGCACACCTGACTGTTTCTACATGTCTACATATGAGTGGGGGAGGGGGCACACCTGACTGTTACTACATTTCTACATAGGATTGTGGGGACACACACCAGACTGCTTCTCCATTTCTACACAGAAATGGGGGACTCACCTGACTGTTACTGCATTCCTATGCTGGATTAAGGAAAAAAGGGGCACACCTGACTGTTTCTACATGTCTACATAGGAGTGGAGGGGCACACCTGACTGTTACTACACTTCTACATAAGATTGTGGGGGAGTACACCTGACTGTTTCTACATTTCTACACAGGATAGGGGGGCTCACCTGATTGTTACTACATTTCTATGCTGGATTGGGGGAAGGGGCACATCTGACTGTTTCTACATGTCTACACAAGATTGGAGGGGACACCTGACTGTTTCTACATTTCTACATAGGATGGGGGCACACCTGGCACTTGTACACATTTGCTATGGCTGTACTGGTATGTCAGGTACTCCATTTCATTCTGTATTTTAACCTATCATGCTGACTAGAGGCATATCAGTGAACTACAGGTCTTAGCTTTGGTTAATGTACATATTAGTGTCTGTCTTCCTACCCTTTGGAACTAACATCCCACTGCCTAACCTGTTGTAGTCTGTCTGTGTAGGCTTGGAGGGAGGTTACCCATAGGCATCATTCAGAGGCCAAAGCACAGCCTCTTTTTGTATTTGCCTACACCTGTCCTGCTGGCCTAGTCTATTGTTGGGTATGCAAACCTCCCTGACTGGCATGTGTGAGTCATATAGACACACATGTCGCCCAGCACATTTCTTGCAGTGGGTTTTGTCGTCCTGTGTAGCACTGGCTACTATGGTGACTCCAGTATTTGTTACAGATCTCATGGTGCCACTATGGGTGTCTACTATCTGCTGGCGTGCCATTCAGCCACCCAATTCCCTTGCATGCTGACATCCATGCCATAGATACAGATAGCAACACATTCTACTCCATTCAGCAATCAGTAGGTCGATTGACTTACCTTGTGGGTGTGCCAGTATTGAGATTGGTGCTGGAGGGCTGCCTATGTCAGATACACATAGTACACTCCCTATGCATGGTTGAGCACAGGTAGTGTCATGTTTGGCATCCCTATTACTGTATGTGTGAGTCAGAAAGAGAGTTGTCATTCCCTGGGTTCCTACTGTGTCAGTGTATGTGCTATGCATTGCCTCTTTGCCAAGCCCAGGGCATACTGTGCATGCCTCCATCTGCCTACTGGGGCAGGCTCAGGTTGTTTCTCCTCTGATTCACTCTGTGCTTGTGCAGGCCTTGTTAATGGTGGGGGGCTGTGTGGCCCTGCCCCATGCTGTTCCTGCTGCAGCTGTTTCCGCAGGATCATATTGTGTAGCATAACACATACCATAACAATTTGAGTACATGTAGCTGATGAGTACTGCAATGCTCCACCAGATGTGTCCAGGCACCGGAACCATGACTTGAGCATCCCAAACACATGCTCTATTATACGTCTGGTCTGTGTGTGTGCCTCATTATGGCATTCTTGTTCAGGTGTGTGTGCATTTCTGATGGGTGTCATCAGCCACGGCTCCAGTGCGTAACCAGCACCCCCCACTAGGTGACCATAAGGGATGTCCCCATTGGCAAACATCTGATACAGCATCATCAGATGACAGATGTGGGAATTGTGATAGCTTCCAGGGCAGCCAGCACACACATTCATTATAATGCCCTGGGCATCACACATGACCTGGTAGTTGATGGAGGTAAAGCCCTTGCGGTTGATGTAGACCCTACCCTGATCACCGGGTGGTGCTTTGATGCATATGTGCATGCAGTCTATAGCACCCACTACCTCAGGGTATTCTGCTATTTGTTGGAAGAGATGCATATTGCTGGCCAACACCTCACGGGTGTTGAGGAAGTACACATGCTCACTGGCATGTGCTGACATGGCATCCAGGAACTAGTGGAATACTCTGGATGCTGATGCCTGTGACATCCCCATAATATCCCCAGTTGAGCTTTGGGAGGTACCTGTGGCTAGTATTCCTAGGCCTACATATACCTTGGTATCCACTGGGATGGATCCACTCTGTTAATTTGGTGTGTCAGGCATGGCTGGCACAGCTCAACAATTTGCTGTAGGAGGTCCCTGTCCACCCTATAGTGCTCCACTATCTACAGCTCATGTAGCTCATGGTAGGTTTCCCTGGGTCTGTACACTCTTCTCCATCTCCTCCCTATGGGTTGGTTGACAGCATTCACATCCTCACTACCCTCAGTCTCTTCCACATGTTGTTGTATGATACCTGCTTCAGTGCATATCATTTTGTTGTTTTGGTTGTTAAAAGTTCCCCGCTTGTATACACCGGTGGTGTAGAGTATGGGAAAAACAGAGGGGAAGGTGTTTGCATAGTTTATAGTAGTGTTCTGGGCTGGGCTGGTCTGCTGCCTGTGTAATTGGCTGACTCTGATACATTTCACCTGCCAGCTATGCTAGTTCTTCTAGATTACTTTCCTACTGCTGTTTTCCCTTCTCATTGCCTTCCTGTTTAAGCCCAGGGGTATGCCGTGCAAACACAGTGCTCAAATGTGCACAGAGCTGCTATTTACTGGTTTACTTTTTATTTTCTTTAAAACACGGTGTGCGGCATGCACACTCACTTAGGCAATGTAAAGATTGCTAGGCAGACTCAGACACACACCCTTGCCTAGCTGTGCTAAGCTAGGAGCAAACCTGAGCCACAGGACTCCAATCCACTTATAGTATGCCTGACACACACCCCTATGATGTCAGTTAACTCCTAGGTTTGCACCAAGCTATTCCTGCTCTTACACTGTTGGGAGTTGACTAGCATGCAGGGGAAATTTGGGATTCACTATCATTCCCCTCATTTGCATAGGATTGCCTGCTAATGCATAGTTACATGGCCCACACTGAGCCTCCCCCCTTAGCAACCACTATTCAGTGGCTATGTTGTCTTCTGCCTGCCAATGGGTATAATGGCAGAATAGTTATTTTAGTTAGAATGCTTATTTTAGTTTTATTTTCTTATTTTTCCCCGATCCCATTTGTGTGCCACTGCCCTATGCTTAAACAGCCGAGATCGGCTAAAAAAAAAAAAAGTAGATTTTTTTTTTCTATTCAAGTGTTTTCCATGCCAATGGTCTTATACCTGGCCATTGGCATGCTTTTTACATGATATCAACTATTTATTTGGAGCTGTTATGGCTTCATTTTGTAATTCGCAGAAATGTACTCCGTTACTGGCGGAGTACATTTCTTCAGATTACACTAGTCCTGCCCATCCAGTTTCCAGCTTCCTGGATCACAAATTCACCTCATTTGCATGGCTTTAGGTCCATAGGTTCATAGGTAGGAACTGGGCTATCTGCCCGAAGGCATATATTAGGTCAGTCACGTTGTGCAGTATTCACCGCCCCTTTGGTTAGTTCCCTAGGCCCTTGATCTAGCAGCTAGTACCCTTGGCCCCTATCTAGTAGAGCTGTTGGTATGATCCCTGGTGTGAACTTTCTGTTACCTATCCACTCGTCAAGGTTCCTCTTAAAGAGTGATAGTGAGGGCCTCTGTTTTATGTAGATCGGGACCTTGTTCCATAGCAAGGGACGTCTTTGCGAAGGGAATCTATCCCTCCAGCATGTTCTATTCATTGTTGTGCTGAAGTTTATATCCCTAGAGCGTGTAGCTCAAGTAGATTTGGTTTTGCTAAGATGGAGCATGTTCAACAGTTCTGGGTTGGACATGGCTCTGTATGTTAGACAGAGATCGCCTCTGAGAAGGCGGTATGCAACAGGGAAAAACTTTAGTTTTTTTTCAGTCGTGCTGCATAGGGTAACTGTTTGAGACCAGTAATCCTCTTAGTGAGATGCCTAGCCAGGTACATTCCAATTGGTGCATTGCACTCAATAATGGGTCTGATGGGGGCGTGGCCAAGGATGAACACAGGATAGCAGCAGATTTCTTCAGCTCCACCAATTTCATTACATTGACAGGAATTAATTACTTAAAAAAATAATTCTTGAAGTAATTTTCTTTCTACATATGTTTGTTTTATATAGTTCTTGAACTATATCTAAAAAAGAAAGGAAATCTTAATAATATTCCTGTCAGAAATTACTTTGGAAATTTTCCTGTCAGTTTATCAGTCTGAAATGAGTTCCAGTAAGACAAATTCTCAAGACTCCAGCATCAAGAAAGAACTTCAGTCTCTGATAATTATAGTCCAGCAACTTACTGCTAAGATGGATAAAATGGATACTAAAATAGACACTTTCATAGAAAAAACTACAAAACAAATAGACTTGTTACATATGGACCTGCAACAACAGAAGATCCAGATGACAGGCATAGAAGAAGCTGTGAATGACATGGAGAATAGAATACAAGAAGAGGAAATCAACATTGAGTTTCTGCTGAAACAAAATACACATTTACAAACAAAGCTGGATGACCTGGAAAATAGATCTAGGCGCAATAACATTAGGATTTTGGACTGCCAGAAAATATTGAAGGTAACAATATTACTTCTTTTTAACAACATGGCTCCTAAAACTTTAGATTTACCAGAAGCATTCTCTTTTGGTATCGAAGAGCACATATATCTATAGCTAATACTAACTCTAACAAAAACTATCCTAGATCAGTTATAGTTAGATTTCTATCATCTTTGATAAAGAGATGGTTCTTAAATCTGCTTGGGCTAAAGCTCCTGTTAAGATTAATGAAACAACTGTGCTTTTGACAATGACTATTCTTCCATGGTATTAGCTAAAAGAAAAGTTCTCCTGCCACTAATAAGGGGGCTTAAAATAGAACAGTTTAAAACATACCTTCTGTTTCCTGCCAAGCTTAAAATCTTCCTTCCTGATGGTCCTAACATTTTCGATGTCTTAGACTCTGCTTTACTGTTTATCAAAAAATAAGATTTTGGAAAAATAGAAGAAATGGAATGGGCTAGTCCTTCGCTAAAGAGACTGGCAACTGAAACTTCGTGGAAGACTTCAGAGAAGAAGAAGAGACTAAAAACAAATGATTTGTACTATGTTTTTTTTCTCTCTCATCATTTTATTTTATTATTAATCTTTTTAAATATAGTTCCTGCATTTCCAAGAAGCAACAAATATTTTGAAAAAGATTTAATCAAAGTTATTCTCTGTGTGCAAAGAAATGTTTTGTTTCATAACTAGTCAAAATATCTGGAGATTTAATGGCAAGCTGTGATTTAACTTGTTTCTCTTTCTGAAGAGGAAAAATAAGGTCAGTAATTTGATACATTTTTTTTCCTTTAAAAGTTTATATGTTCTTCAAATGCTATTCCTAATTATACTTTCTTGATTATACTGCTTATGCTTGTTTGTAAATAATCTGTCATGCTTTAACCAATAATAATTAGAACTAAATAATAGTAAATAATATGTTTTATTTTTAACTCTATTAATATAAACAGTAAGTAACATTCTATTGTATATACTTCTTATAGCTTTCTCTTACATTTTTTTTTATTTCTGCCTTACACCCTTTTGCTTTCTACTCTCTTTTCTTTTCTTTATTAATATATAGAAATGCTTTTGATCATATAGACACAGTAAATAATAAGATTTGCATAGGAGTTGAGTTGGGACAAAAATGTTGAGTTTTGTTTCTTATTAATAATTTTGGGCTTGATTTCACTTACATAGAGTCTGTAATAATCTGTAGAATGCATTGTGAAGGTTTTGTCATGTTTAGATGCATTTACACTGCTAAATGAATGTTTGTCACTAGTTTTTAATAAGTTTCCCACCAAAATGTTAAGAGAGACAATCTGGGATGTGGGCTGTCTCATGCACAGTGTCCACGAGCTACTTCAAAAGCTTCAACTCTCAGAATTCTCACAGAGAAGCTGAAAGCAGCTGGTCTCACCTTTGACCTAGATATCACACTGACACATCACAGATACAGGAATGACACTACCTAATTATACTTTCTTGATTACACTCCTTATGCTTGTTTGTAAATAATCTGTCATGCTTTAACTAATAATAATTAGAACTAAATAATAGTAAATAATATGTTTTATTTTTAACTCTATTAATATAAACAGTAAGTAATATTCTATTGTATATACTTCTTATAGCTTTCTCTTACATTTTTTTATTTCTGCCTTACACCCTTTTACTTTCTACTCTCTTTTCTTTTCTTTATTAATATATAGAAATACTTTTGATCATATAGACACAGTAAATAATAAGATTCGCATAGGAGTTGAGTTGGGACAAAAATGTTGAGTTTTGTTACTTATTAATAATTTTGGGCTTGATTTCACTTACATAGAGTCTGTAATAACCTGTAGAATGCATTGTGAAGGTTTTGTCATGTTTAGATGCATTTACACTGCTAAATGAATGTTTGTCACTAGTTTTTAATAAGTTTCCCGCCAAAATGTTAAGAGAGACAATCTGGGATGTGGGCTGTCTCATGCACAGTGTCCATGAGCTACTTCAAAAGCTTTAACTCTCAGAATTCTCACAGAGAAGCTGAAAGCAGCTGGTCTCACCTTTGACCTAGATATCACACTGACACATCACAGATACAGGAATAGCAGATTAATAATATGTGTTAAAAACCTATGTCCGAAACATATACGTTACTATAACTCATTTAATTCATCTGATTGACAAGCATAAATAATTTTATAACTCTATACTGGAAGAAATTGTCATGTGATATATTTTAAAGCAGTAGTATAGCATGTTTGTAAAATCTGGTTACTAAAATGTGTTTGCTGTGCATTATTTTGTATAAAGCAGGCAGATTTATTGAAGGGACAGCAATGTAAGATGGTGCTCAGTAAAGATACAACTCAGTGAGATCAGATATATATATATATATATATATATATGTATGTGTGTGTGTGTTTGTGTGTGTGTGTGTGTGTGTGTGTGTGTGTGTGTGTGTGTGTGTGTGTGTGTGTGTGTGTGTGTGTGTGTTTGTATGTGTGTGTATGTGCATGTGTATGTGTGTGTGTGTGTGTGTGTGTGTGTATGTGTGTGTGTATGCATGTGTATATATATATATATATATATATATATATATATATATGTATATGTGTATATGTGTGTGTATGTGTGTATGTATGTATATATATATATGTGTGTGTGTGTGTGTGTGTGTGTGTGTGTGTGTGTATGTGTGTGTATGTAGATATGTATATAAATGTTTCTGAGAATCTGCTTAACTATGAAGTATGATTTATAACAATTTCTATGAATACAATATTTTATTCTATTGGCAATAATGAGTTTGAGTAAATGCTCATATACAAGCAATTCAAGGTTTTTTGGAAGCTGTTAACTGTATTTACATGACAGAAAATAGATGCATCCTAATATATGTAATGTCTGAATCATATTAGCCAAAGTTTTTGATTTAAATGAATGTTAGAACTTATTTTTCTCTCCTCTTGATTTCTAACATCAAGATTATTTGAATGCTATTTGCATACAAGTGTTTTATATTACATGGATGTATATAGTAGTATGAACAGTTTTTAAAAAAAAAAAAAAAAAAAAGGTTTATTTTAGTTTATATGATGCTGTTTTACCAAATGTGTAGTCTTGTCTTGCTAGATAATTGAATTGAAAACTGTTAACTTCAGTTAAATATAACTAGTATTAAATTGATAAGGTGGTAGCTGACGTACTGCTGCTTAGGGTAGGGGGTTAACTTGAGTGGTAAATACTACTGTAAGTTGGAGTTTACAACTCCAGGCTGGATGCAAGGTTTAATCCTTACATTATTTTCACTTGTTCATTGTTATTTGTATATAGTTTTGACATCCACAATATATTTTGTACATTCATTGTCACTACAAACAAAATTGAATCCTATACGAAATCCCATAAGAGATTCAATAAATACAGCTATATTTAAAGGTACACCTAAAGGAGGAGATGTAACATTACTTATCTTGTTATTTGTTATTTTGATTATAAGATTCTTAAGTTTTAAAAATGCCAAATGACATCTTTAAAAGGAATTTATTTAAACATTAATGGATTGAATAATCCATGTAAAAGGGCAAGCCTAATAAGATACATTAATTTACATAAGGCCAACTTAGTCTTCCTACAAGAAACCCGTCTCTTGAAAAAAGATATTGATAAACTAGCCACAAACAAATATACAGTATTGGTTAGTTCAGAGCACACTCAGAAAAAAGAGGAGTGGCTATTTTATGGAATAAAAGTATGCCCATTCCTGAAACCATTAAGTCTTATCAGAATGACAAAGGAATGTTTTGTATGGTTACAATACAAATTAATGGGAAGACTTACACTTTAATTAATGTATATTGGATACCTGGAATTGGTATTAATACAGTGAAACATCATCTTGATAAGATCATATCATTCTCTATAGGAGATATTATTTTAGCTGGTGGCTTTAATTGTATACTACATGAAAGTGATACTACCACTATAGGAAAGAGAAGAATTACATCTAATGCAAAACATTTAAAGGATTTTGCTAATTCTTATCATTTGAATGATATTAATAATCAGATAGATTCAAAATCATTACCATACACCTTTTTTCTAACAGATACAAAACTTATTCAAAATAGATAGGGTCTTTATTTCTAACCAGATGGTAACAGATTTAATTAATTCCAAAATCATTTCATGTCCTATATCTGATCATAATTCAATTGTTTTTGAATTCATGATAAAAATACTCATAATGTTCAGATCAAAAGGATACCAGCATACTTAACTCAACTAAAAGACTATAAAGAATATATACTTTCAGAAGTAAAACATTTTTTAGACATAAATAACACTCCTGAAGTCTCCATTGTTTATGTTTGGGATGCCTTAAAATCATATCTATATGGACAAAGTATCAGATGGTATAATAATAAAAGGAAATCTTGGGATAAGGAATTGTTAGATATTCAAAGTAAATTAGACTCTTATAAACATAATAATAAAGAAAATATTATGGACAAGAAAGTTATTGAAGAAATAAACAAACTAAATGAGAAATACAAAGAAATTTTAACTCATAAAGTTAAAATAACTTTAGAGAAATACAAGTTTTTGTCTTATTCAATAAGCCCCAAATACTTACAAAGACTTAAAAATAAAACAAAAAGGTTGAATAAACAAAACCATATCAAAGAAATCTTTCCTCTAAGGAAAAAGAAGAATGTTTCTAGTATACCAGAAATACTAGATGAATTTAGAAATCACTTTCACAAAATTAACCATAATAATATTAACATGGAACCTAAAGATAAAATAAAGGAGTTTATAACCACAAATATGAATAAAAAGCTTAATAAACAACAGATTAAACTATTGGACAAGAGTATTTCATATACAGAAGTTATTACACAAATAAATACGCTTAAATCAAACAAAGCACCGGGTAATGATGGTATTATACCAGAGATATATAAAATCCTTTCTAAAAATACATATTCATTAATACATAAGGTTTTTATTTTGGCCCAAACTGAGTTAATAACCCCCCCCCCCCATCTTGGCAATATACATTTATTTCGCCAATTTTAAAACCTAATAAAGATCCAACTAGATGTTCTTCATATCGGCCCATCTCATTACTTAATGTTGATTATAAAATGTTTATGAATATCTTTGCTGATAGATTGAAGACAATCATTCCTGGCATTATAGATATAGATCAGACAGGCTTCATTGTAAATAGAAATACTTTTGATAATATAAGAAGAACTTTAACATTAATAGATTTTGCAAATAGGAAAAAGAAAGATTTAACACTTATTAGTCTTGATATTAGTTCAGCATTTGATTCAGTAAGTTGGGACTATCTGTTTACCTTAATGAAGTGCACAAACTTCTCGGATGCATTTGTAAATCTAATTGAACATTTATACAAAGGAACGTTGGCTTATATTAAGGTAGGAACATATGTTTCACAAAAATACCCATTCTTAAAGGTACAAAACAAGGATGTCCACTTTCTCCACTATTATTCACTTTAGTAATGGAGCCTTGAGCTAATTTGATCAGAAACAGTACTGACATAGAGGGTTTTGAAATAGATGAAAATACAACATCCAAAATTCAACTTTTTGCAGATGATGTTCTAATTACATCAGCAGGATCTAATTCTTCTATACAGTCTCTATTTGATAACATGATGAATTTTAAAAGTATTTCTGGTTTAATATTCAATGAAGAAAAAACTAAAATACTACCTATATATACACGAAAAAATATTCTCATTAGTGATTTTACTAAATATGTACCTAATTCAGGTCAGATAACTTATTTAGGTATAATACTATCTAAAGATATTAAATCTATTATATATAATAATTGTAATACCTGTTTTCTTAATATACAAAATCTTTTTAATACCTGAAATAATATGTGTTTTACTATGGAGGAGAGACTTACAATTATTAAAATGATAATATTCCCCAAGATTGTATACTTAATATAATCAATAATACTTCCACCTACAAAAATAATTATCAAGAAACTGAACACACTAATGTTAAATTTCTTATGGGCACCTAATAGACCTAGGATTGCATTAAAGAAACATACTAATAGCTGGTCTCAAGGGGGTATTTCTTTTCCAGACTTTAATTTATATACTATCTCTTCTATTGTAAAAGTTATTACTTTATTAATAGATCAGTCATATGTCACAAAATGGAAAGATTATTGTGAGCTAATTAGTATACACTTCATGAAAATCTCCTTAACACATAAAAATATGATTGTAAATAACTCCATGTTATGGTTACTAATGGAATTTTGTACTTCACATATTACACCTAAACATATGGTTTGTTACCCATTAAATATTATTATTAGTTATCGTAACTTTATATTCATGCACCCTAAGTATAGGGAATGGAATTTTATTGTATTTCCTATAATGTATACTCAGGGTATGCTTTTGTCATCTACTTCTGAAGGAACTCATTTAGCTATAGATAATGATCTAAAGTACTGGTATCAGTTGATATCTGATAATAAAGTTAAAAATCTAGATTTCTTAAAACAAGAATTTGATCTAAGAGAAACTTGCTGGTTAGAGGTTCAGACCTTTAGACAACATCTCATTAATAAAATAGATTTAATGTCTATAACTGTTAAAGAATCTATTCCAACACTGATTGATTACTTGATATTAAATTTACAACATAAAGTTTCTGATAAAGGTAAACTTTCATATATACATAAAGTTATCAGACAAGAAACTTTTACAGTGTAGATTCATACTGGAATTATTTCACTTCTATTAATGGGGACCCACCAAATCAACAAGATAAACAATATATATTGGAATCTGCTTATAGAACTACGGCTTCCATTGTCTGGAGACGTTATACATGGAAATTTTACATAGATCTTTTTATACACCTTTGATGATGAATAAAATAAATAATAAAGATAATCTATGTAAGAGATGTAATGTAGAAATTAATGCTGACTGGGCTCATATGTTTTATGACTGTATAAAATTGAAAGAATACTGGAAGTCAATTAATGAATTTTTGCAGGCTCTTTTTACAGATATTTTCATTATTTCTAAATCTCTTATATTATTCAACACACCTGTACCTCAAGGTGTTAAAAAGGTTAAGCTTCCCTTGTTATGGTCTATTCTAGCAGTGGCTAGGAAAATAATAACTAGAAATTGGATTTCAGATACACCTCCTTCGTTCAATGAATTTAAAAATGTTATGAATATAGTGTGCCATATGGAAATAAACACAATTAGGACTAGAACAAACAGAAAAACATCTTATTTTATTGTTTGGGATAATTTACATAATTTGTTAAAAAAATTTTAATTTCAATAGCATGGTATTTTAGTTTAATTAATTGATCTGATTGTAGTGGATGTCTTTGTAAATACTTTAGTTGTTTTGTTGAATATTATAATAATACCTATTTTTAATTACTTGTATAAAATTGTTATGATATTTCTCTTATATGTTAAAACAATAAACCTGTTTTGAAAAAAAAAAATAATGGGTCTGATGAGAGAAGAGTAGAGGGGCACCACTACATCCTTAGATCTTGATGCGAACCCTTTCATTATCAGATGGGTCACATAAAAGGATTTTCTAACCACCTTGGCAACATGGTTATCAAAGGAAAGCTGACTATCTACTTGGGTCCCTAGATCCCTTATTACTTCTTCAGATTTCAGGGGGTTACCTCCTATGTGGTAGTTCGCGGGTACTCTGTTTTTTCCAAAGGGGATTACTACACATTTTTTAGCATTTAGCTTGAGACCATGGCTTTGACACCATGCATCAGTCTCATTAAGGCCCTTCTGGAGGATATCCATGTCAGCCAGAGACTATTATAGCACCCAGTTTGCAGTCGTCTGCAAACTTGGTCAGCCACAGCCCTTCAGTGCTTGCCTGTACTTCTGAGAAGTATATGCCAAACAGGAGGGGCCCCAGGACAGAGCCCTGAGGCACACTGCTCATTACTGGTCTGGATTTGGACATAGATCCCACTACTCTTACTTTGTGGGATCTGTCTGAGAGCCAGTTTGCGATCCATCTTGTGACATAAGGGTTTATGCCCAGGTTGGTGAGTTTATCAATAATACACAAATGGGGAATGATGTCAAATGCTTTAACAAGGTCAAGGTAAGCCATGTGTACCTCCTTTCCCTTATCTATAGCCTGAGTAACTGTCTCAAAGAAGTCTATCCGGTTCAGGAGGCATGATCTGCCCTTGATGAAGCCGGACTGTGTTGGATCAAGTGTTTGGAGGTTCCCAATCTCTCCATTTATGAGTGCCATAATGATTCGCTCCATTGCCTTACAGATCAGACTGGTCAGGCTTATTGGTCGGTAGTTCCCAGGGTTGGTTGTGGGCCCACCCTTGTGCAGCGGAACCACCATTGCTGTGCGCCATTCTATGGGCACATATCCTGTCAAGAGGCTGAGACTGAACAGGGTATTCAGATGCGGGGTTAATTCATTTTGAAGCTCACGTATGACACAGCCCGGGACACCATCTGGTCTCATGGAGGCATTGTTTTTAGCTTTAGATAGAACCTTATTAACCAACATATCAGTAATAATTGGAATTACACAATCCCCTGGAATAGTAATAGGCCCTGTAGGTGGTGGAGGGGGGGGAGAAATTTGCACTGAACCTGTCAGCCAAGATGTTGGCAATGTCAGTGGGGTCAGTGTATTTTGTTCCATTTTGTACTAGCTCAGAACAGACCTGAGTGTTGCCATTTAGGTTTTTGACGTAACCATAAAAGGCCTTATGGTTATCCTTGGCATCCTTGGCAACTTTCTTTTCAAAATTGGCTTTAGTTAGGGCCCTCAGTTTCTTACTAATGCTGATCAGGGATGATTTTTCTACTTGAGATTTGGCCTTTTTTTGTATAAGTCTCCTCCTTTTATTGTATAGTTTGCTTATGGCTGGGGTCCACCAGACTGGTTTCTTCTTGCTTGAGGAAGGAGTCTTGGTTTTATTTGGGATAGCATGGTCCATGCAATCCTGAAGATGTATACAAAGTGCCTTGGTGTAGGATTCTGCATTCTGGATATCATTATCCTTCTGCAAGGGAATAGTGAAGCTTTCCACTTCTGATGCAAGTAGTTTGAAGTTTGCTTTGGAAAGGTTTTTTACAATGGTTTCTTTGACTGGGGGAGGTGGATGGGTGAGGATGTCCAGGGTTATCAGTTTGTGGTCTGATCTAACCAGAGAGGGAGTGATAATGGGTGTGGTACAATGGGCACCCATTTTTGCGATGACTAAATCCAATAAATCCATTTCTCCTGTAAATGGGGTAATTTGTATACAGGCGCTGAGTCCGTGCAGGACTAGTGCAGGAGTGCTCATGCACACCCCTACAGGTTATTCCTGGATCGCACGGCAGACATATTGCCTGCTGCAGCTCCTGCACTAATCCTGCACGCCATGCACAGTTTGCAAAATCTGGGAAACTGTCTACATTGGTCACTAAATGTTTGGCTTAGTACAATTAACTAACATAGTGACCATTATATTGTTACATTGTTTAAAGTCTTCAGTAACTTTGTAGCACTGCTCCTGAGTTGCACTGTTATTCACAACTGGCCAAAAAAATAAATAAATAAACAAAGCTTCTCTGAGTTCCATATTTCTGATGCCATTCTGAGCTTTCTTGTTATCTGTTCAAACAGAGATCTGTTGTGTCTAAACGTTCTGACAAAAGGAAAACCCAAATTCTATAGTTGTGCCTCATAACGTTGTCAAAGAGTTTAAACATCAATCTGAAATGCAGTTTATTCCCTGTCCAGTTTTAAAACTATTAACATAAATTTCTGCTGGATTCTGAAAATAAAGGTTTTTATTGCTGTACATTTCTTAACATTTCAAATGCTAGTATATAGCTGAATGCTATTTTAACAAGGTTTCTGCTATAGAAACAAATATATGTATTTTTGTTATACAAGTTAAGTAATCATAATAATAATAATAATAATAATAATAATAATGATAAGAAGAAGAAGAAGAAGAAGAAGGATGTTAAACCTTTGTAAATGCTCAGTAAATTAATTATAGTTAAAACATTCCAAAGAACCAAACCTCAAAATAATATAGTTAGAATTTTCAGAGATATATATTCTGTAACTTGTATGAAGTAAGGTCATTCTGAAATTGAATAAACACAATTGAAATTCAGTGTTTACTTAGATTGCTGAATAGCAGTCCCCGGGATTCATTAAGCTTAAAATTCCATGCAGAAACAGTGTAGCCATTCCTGCACGAAATATGGTTTACGAGCGATCCAGCAAACAGCTGATCTGACATTCCTGCATGGACACCACTGACTAACGCTAGTTACCTCATTTGCTGGTGAAAAACATGCAAATGAGGTGAATTAGTGATTCAGCAAGCAGGCAGGTGACCGTACAGGAACAGTGTTAGTTGCAGAAATGTATTCGGCTACTAGCCGAATACATTTCTGCAAATAACAAAATGTAGGCATGACAGCTCCAAAGAAAGCATGTATTCTACTTATTAGGCATGCCAATTTCCAAATATATGGCCATTGGCATTGAAAACAGTTTCGTGTTTTAAAAATAAAAGTTTTCTTTTCTTTTTTTTTTTGGCTGATCTCAGCCATTTAAGTATAGGGCAGCAGCGTGCAAATGGGATTGTTCCGAAAAAAAAAATGTGAAAAAGAAATTTTTAGGGAAATCTGCATTTTGCCATTATAGTCAATGGCAGGTGAATTTTACTGAATCACACATTTCTTCTAAGTGTCAGACTGTACCTGATCCTGTAGGTGCTCTAATATGGCTGTGTAATCAGGAGAAGTAGATGACAACAAAAGGAGATGTGTCATGCTTGCTGTAAGCACACTGGAGCTCTGTGGCCCATGTTTCCCCTTAGCTAAGCACAGCTAAGGAAGGGGTGTGTCTAAGGCTGCCTAGCAGTTTTAACATTGCCTAAATGGGTGTGCATGGTGCACACAGAGTCTTAAACAAAAACAAAAACAAAAAAACAGGAAGTAGCAGAACTGTTAACATTTGAGCAGTGGGTATGCAAACACCTTTCAGTCCTTTTTTTCCCACAAACTCTACACCACTGGTGTTGACATTTGGGGGAATTTTAAACTGACAAAACCAACAAAAAAATGTTAGGGGCAGCTGCCACTTTGATCTGTTAGTATGTACTAGAGGTTGAGGGTGGTGAGGAGGATAATGCTGACAACTGTCACATACTGAGGAGCAAGGGAAGAGTGTACAAACCCAGGGTAATTTACTACAGGCTACATGAGTTGGAGATAGTGGCGCGCTACAGGGTGGACAGGGACATTCTGCAGCAAATCATCGAGCTGTGCCAGCCTCGCCTCAGACCCAGAGTCAACAGAGGGGAACCCATCCCAGTGGATACCAAGGTATGTGTAGCCTTAAGAATACTAGCTACAGGTACCTTCCAAAGACAAACTGGGGAGATCACTGGGGTCTCACAGGCATCAGCATCCAGGGTACTCCACCAGTTCATGGATACCATGCTACCACATGCTGGTGAGAATACATACGTTCCCCGCACCCCTAAGGAGTTGACCAGCAATATGCGTCTCTTCCAAAGTATAGCAGAATACCCTGAGGTACTGGGTGCTATAGCCTGCATGCATATCCACATCAAAGCACCACTTGGTGAGCAGGGTAGAGTCTACATAAACCACAAGGGCTTCCCCACCAACTGCCAGGTCATGTGCAATGCCCAGGGCATAATCATGAATGTGTGTGCTGTCATCCCTGGAACCTATCACGACTCCCACATCTGGCATTCCTCACAGCTGTATCAGGGATTTTCCAGGGGGGTGTCCTATATGACCATCTGGTGGGGGATGCTGCCTATGCACTGGAGCCGTGGATGATGAAACCTAACAGAAATGAACACACACCCACAAAAGAACGCCATAATAAAGCACATGCACAAACCAGGATCATTATAGAGCATGTGTTTGGGATGCTCAAGTCACGGTTCCACTGCCTTGACATATCCAGTGGAGCCTTGTAGTACTCTACAGCCACATCTGCACACATGTTCACAGTATGTGCCATGCTAAACAATATGATCCTGCAGAAACAGCTGCAGAAGGAACAGCATGGAGAAGGGCCACACAGCCCCTCACCATTGCCAAGGTCACCAAAGGCACAGAGGGACTCAAAGTAACCTCCTGAGCCTGCCTCTGTAGGCAGATGAAGGCATTCCCAGTATGCCCATGCACTGGCATGAGGCAATGCATAGCACACACACTAAAGCTGCAGGGAATCAGGGATTGATACCTCTCTCTGACTTGCACACACAGTAAAAGGGATGCCAAACATGACACTATCTGTGCAGTATCATGTATAGGCAGTGTACATCGTGCATCCAACATAGTCAGCCCTCAAGCACCATCCTCACAACTGCCTCAGGCACAAGGTAATTCAGTTGTCCTAACAATGAATTAATGAAATAGTATGGCCTGATAGTATATCTATGATACTGATGCAAGCATGCAAGGGAATTAGGTGGCTGAATGGGATAGCAGCAGACAATCGACAGCTATGTGGGACAGCAGGAAATTTATGACAAATACTGGTGTCACCATACTATGCAGTAGTACTCAAGGTGACAACTCCCACTGCAGTACATGTGGGGTGGGGGGCCAACTAACTGGGTGGCCATAGGTCACACACATGGATGTCAATGCAGATTCCCATACCCACCCCCAGCCTCACCCAGCAGGACAGGTGTAAATGACCATAAAGAAAGGTATGTCAAAGGCCCACAAATGCCAGCAATGGTGAACATCCCCCCTACAGACCTACACAGACATAGTACAACAGGTCTGGCAGTTGCAGTATGGTTCTGAAGGGTAAGAAGTCTGAAACTGAAATGTATGCCATTACAATCTAACCTGGTTCTCTAATGATATGCCTCCATTCTGCAAGATAAGGCACAATACAATACTAAATGGAAGCAAACAGTAAGTGAAATACCAGAACAGCCAGTGCAAATGTGTAAAGACATCAGGTGTGCCCCCCACCACATAGAAATGCAGTAACGTTTAAGTTTGTCGACTAATATCAGTGGAGCTCACATTGCTAGGCCTGTCCAAATCAACATGATAATTTGCTGCATGTCCACAATATGCAGGGGTCAATGTGCAAAGTATGTGTGTGATTAATATTGTCAGGAAGTGGTCAGCATGTGCCCCTGGATGTTGCGTCTCAGTGGCCTAGGCACAGTACTGTGGTTGACAAGGCCATGTCCCAAAAATTGCAGTGCCAACTAAGCTGCTTGTCAGCTACACCTATGTTAGCAGTTGTATACACTGTCCAGATGTCAATATCAGTCAATGGTGGAAAGCTGGACAGGTCATGAACAGGGGGCCATACGTAGAAACAGTACACAAGTGGAAGTACCCTACACAGTGCCTAACATAACTCTCAACTGCACACAACTTTGGAATAATGTATAGAGGTTAGCATCACACTTGTTGTCCCTCTGCCATGAAATACTGGTTATCTGGCCAATTAGTGGCAGACTACAAAAGCCACAGTTACAAAATAATGACAGACTGCTGATGTCCACACACAAGTCGAGATAAGGAGAAGGTCACAATTATACCTGTGAGGCAGGTGCCATACGCTTCCATATCGCACATGCACTCAGGTCACCACCCAACAGCCACAGGTATCACACCGGTCTGATCCTTGCTGTTGGGAATGATTTCAGAATGACCCCATTGAGTATGGGAAGACACACATGATGCAGCGTGCTGAATCAGTGGCCCATGCAGGCATGTCCCTGGCTGTAAGCATCACCCTGATGACATCCAGACTGGTGGATCAATATGAACAGGAAGGATTGCCAGTAACACCTGACCCACTTACCACTGCCACCCAAGGGGGACCCACTAGCTTGCAGTCTGGGAACGTATGAGTGACAGAATGCACTGCCCTGCTACAGATGGCCTGCATCAGTCTCACATGGCCCACATGCCTCTGGTAAAGGCCCATGCCTCACCCATAGCGCCATTGTAGGGAATGTCATGGGGTCCTAACTAACAACCTAACACAATAAACAGAAAACAAATGAAAGGCCGTGCTGCAAATGCCAGTAACATACCTCTTAACATCTTAAGCAAGAACTGTGGACAAAGCCATAAATATTGCTTGGATAAAGGCCCACATCTAGGGATACTTCTGAGATATTGCTGTCATAATGTCAGAAAGAGGAGAAAATAACAGAGGGGGTGTAGAAGCATGGGTGTCATGGAGGGTGTGAAGTCTGAATCTCTAATGTCTGGTCATAATTCCCCCTAACTGCAAACCCCTGAGTGAATAGCAACAAACCTGATTGTAAACTACAATGTGAAGGGAAACCAAACAGATATATGAGGCATGGCTCTGGATAACCTGGGAGAATCTGTACAGTTGAGAAGTATGCCCACACCAGGATATGACCTGTCAGGTAAGATGAGAAATGCACAACAAAGAGATCTCCAGCCAGCATATCACCAAGATGCTGGACAATTTACACAGCTCCATCAGTCAATTGGCTGTAGCCACCCCTCTCCTCCACAATGGCTGGATTATGCCAGAATGTCTAGCTTTTGCTTCAGAATATTGGTCTGTGCACCATCCCACTTGTATTTTCTTGGTAAATAAATGTGATCAACTGATGATATCTGTCAGTAGTTGATGACACAATACATTACAGTGTCACATATTACATATGCCAGAAAATTTCTGCTAAAACCAATCGTGTTACACAAGCAACATAGACAGTAATAAGAACCATAGTTACAGTATCCCACTATGTTTGTCCCATTGTGTCCCCATGTTGGCAACCTATCTACAGATATCCTATGGAAATAAGGTTGCAAGGTATAGCTGTAGCACACAACACCCTGGTGTGGAGTACCACTCTCCCTGGAATGGATTCCCACACTTAATACAGAAGGTCATACTGTGCATGCTCTTACACTTAGAGAATTGAAGCCCATGTCTGAAACCACAGTAGACTATACATATCTGTAATTTGCAGATGTCTGTGCTCACACACCACTATGTAAATGTTTTGGTCTTCACACACACAAACATTGGCCAGAAAAACCCACAGCCAGCTGTAGGTGGCACATATGTGGTAAATCTGCATCAGTTGTGTGCGATACACACACAAATCTATGGCCAACATACTACAATATGTCAAGCATACACACACATAGACATGGAAGAGAGAGACAGCCAGTGATAGAGAGAGTTGCATTATGAGGCCTTTCTCACCCAGTAGACATCCCATAGCCCCACTTTAGATGATCTGCTTATGTATATCATCTTAGAAGTACCTTTGGCTGAGTCTCAGTCCTGTATGCTCAATAGTGGGTGCGATAGATATGTAACATACTAAAGTAAATAAGTAAAGGTTCTAGTTACAGTCTTGGTAAGTGTGTGTGTGTGTGTGTGTGTGTGTGTGTGTGTGTGTGTGTGTGTGTGTGTGTGTGTGTGTGTGTGTGTGTTTGTGTGTAGGAATTACTGTTTTAGTCCATACCCACTCAGTACACATCCAATTGCCTTATATCACAAAATCTGCTGATGACATTCACCTTAGAAATACCTTTTGTTAGCCATCAGCCCATTAGGCTCTGTGGTGATTGTGATAACTATAGAACACTATAGTACCACTAACTATTTATGTAGGAGTTCTAATCTCAGTCCTGGCAAACATAAAAGTGTGTCTGTGAGTGTGTGTGTTTGTAGGTTAATGACTTTGAGGCCATTCACCCTCAGTACACTTCCCATTGCCCTACTTTAGCACTTCTGCTGATGTCAGTCACCTTTAAAGATCCCTTTGGTCAGCCCTCAGCAATATAAGCTCTGTGGCATTTGCAATAACTGCATAATACTATAGTGCAACAAACTAATTAGGTAGGAGTTCTAATCTCAGTCCTGGCAAATGTAAAAATGGGTCTGTTCGTGTCTGAGTGTGTGTTTGTAGGTGAATGATTTTGAGGCCATTCACGCTCAGTACACTTCCCATTGCCCTACTTTAGCACTACTGCTGATGTCAGTCACCTTTAAAGATACATTTGGTCAGCTCTCAGCCCTGTAAGCTGTGTGGTGCATATGATAACTGCATAATGTTGTAGTGCAACAAACTAGGTAGGCAGGAGTTCTAATCTCAGTCCTGACAAATATAAAAGTGTGTGTGTTTGTAGATTAATGCTTTTGAGACCATTCACACTCAGTATACTTCCCATTGTCCTACTTTAGCACTCCTGCTGATGTCAGTCACCTTTAAAGACCCCTTTGGTCAGCCCTCAGCCCTATAGGCTCTGTGGTACTTGTGATAACTGTGTAATCCTATAGTGCAACAAACTAGTTATGCAGGGGTTCTAATCTCAGTCCTGGAAAATGTAAAAGCATGTGTGAGTGTGCATTTGTAGTCTAATGCTTTTGAGGCCATTCACACTCAGTACACTTCCCATTGCCCTACTTTACTACTTTTGCTGATGTCAGTCACCTGTAAAGATCCCTTTGGTTAGGCTTCACCCCTACAAGCTCTGTGGTGCATGTGATAACTGCGTAATACTATAGTGCAACAAGCTAGTTAGGAATTCTTCGCTCTATCCTGGCAAATGTAAAAGTGTATCTGTTTGTGGCTATATCTGTAGATTAAAGTATTTTGTGGCCATCCACAACCAGTACATCTCAAAGTGCTATACTTTACATGGGTTGCTGATGTCCCTACCTTAGAAGTATGTTGGGATGCACTTCAATCTGTAAGCTCCTTGGCACGTGTGATAAATGTGTAACACTGTAGTAGCAATAACTAAATAGGTAGGGGTTTGAATCTCAGTCCTGGCAAGTGGGTGTGTTTTGTTGTGATCCATGTCCATGGGGGGGTGGGTTTTGCAAAAGTTTTGTGTGGTCCACCCAGTACACACACAAATGTCCACTGTACAGGGCCCACTGTTGTCAACCACTGTAGTGGTAGCTGTGGACACTCTGCAGCCCTATAAGCTGCATGTCATGTGAAATAACTGTATAACAGTACGGACACAAAAACAAGATAGGCAGGGCTTCTAATCATTTGATACCATTCCCCACTCAGGAATCATAAACAAACACACCCATCTAGGCATCAAGCCCTATGTCACTAGGTGGGTTGTAAACTGGCTCATGCATGGAACCCACAATGTGAAGACAGTGGACTCCATGTCAGACTGCCAACCAGTCATGAGTGGATTACCACAGGGCCTGGTCCTGGGTTCCCTCACATTTGTTATGTATGCCTCTGACATCCATCTCAACACAAAGGGACCCTGGATGACAATGTTTGCAGACAATTGCAAGGTGGGTGCTATGTGTACATCCTCATATCATGTTGACACCCTGCATAAAGTCACCACTGAGACCTCCGACTGTTGTCAGAACACTGGCCTTAGGCTAAATGGAAATAAATGTGTCACAATCCCCTGTGGAATCAATGTGGTTTCAATGAAGTAACACATTTCTGGTAGTCCAATGGACACAGAAGTCCTCATAAGAGGCATGGAAACACAGGCTGACAGTGACCTCTCTTATGACCACCGAATTGCTACTGTGGACAGAAATTCCTTCTATGTGGCACATCTCATAACTAAGGGTGTTTCATCCAGGAAGGAAGAGGTCAATGTCTCCCTCTACTCTCCTCTCATGAGGCCAACCATCAGGTACAATGGCCCATTTGTCATGTAGCTCACTAGACACCTATAGAAACTGTGGAGGCTGCAAGTGTACCTCACAAATAGGACCCTAGCCCTTAAACAACTGTCCTATATGGACATAGTCTAATACCTCCAAGTATTCTCGGCCACATCTTGGCTACTTACAGGCAATCCCTGCTTGACTGACAATGGCATGTCCGCCAGCTGTGTTAGGAATGCCATATCTAGTGAAACTCCAATCTGTATGCACCACATGCGATTGATAGCTCAACCTCATTACCACAATCAACAGAACATACTGGGGGCAGGTCCATAGTTCAGCGAGTGGTCATGTTATGCAATATATGCTGCATACATGTCAATCAGAGCACCTCACTGTCCCTCTTTAAGAGAACTCTGAATGAGTTTATGGGGAATTTAACTGTCTCCCTGGGCATCACTCAAGTGGCAATTGTTGATAGATGCACTGGGAGCAAATGTCAGGTGGCATGATGCCAGGGTACTCCCATGTGCTACGCTTGTCATGGCTCCATGGCCATTATCCTGGTACACACCTATGAACACATGATCCTATGAATTTCAGTACTGGCAAAGTGTGTGTGTGCATTACTGTGTATACAAGTGTTTGTGAGTCTGTAAACTTGTAGGTGAAAGCACTTTGAGGCCCTTCTCACCCACTTCACCCACCCCCCCATTGCTATACTTTGCAAGGGCTGGTGATGTTATTCACTTTAAAGGTTCCTTGTGACACTCTTCACCCTATAGGCTCCCTGGTGCTTGTGTTGACTGCATAACACTATAGTACCAATAAATACATAGGAATTCCAATCTGAGTCCTGACAAATGTTGAGCGTGTGTGTGTGTGTGTGTGTATGTGTCTGTGTGCACGTGCATGTGTATGTGTGTGTGTGTGTGTGTGTGTGTGTGTGTGTGTGTGTGTGTGTGTGTGTGTGTGTGTGTGCAAGTGTTTGTAAATGTGTATATGTGTAGTTGACATCATTTTGAGGCCTCACTCTCACAGTATACTGCACATTGGCATACTTTACAGGGGCTGGTGATGTTGCTCACCTTAGAACAGACATGGAACAGTCTGCACCCTACCAGTTCTGTGCTGCGTGTGATAAATCACTGTAGTAGCAATAACTAAATAGGTAGTGGTTCTAACCTTAGTCCAGGAAAATGTGTGATTGTGTGTGCGTGAGAACAGTATCATGTAGTTGAGTGAGTACTATATCCAGTGGGGGTGTGGGTTTTACATTTTTAGACCATGGTATTCCCAGTACATGTCCCAAGGTCCACTGAATGAGGTCTGTTGTCTCCAGCAACCATACAGGTATCTGATGACACTCTTCAGCCTAATAAGGGCTGTGCTGTGTGCAGGAACTATGTGACAGTATGGACTGACTGATGAGATAGGCAAGGCTGCTAACCTCAGGTCTGGCAAATATGTGTATGACTGTATCTGTGTTGGTCATTGTGTATATTTCTTTAAGATAGAATATTTTGAGTCCCTTCTCACCCTGTACATCTCCCATTGCCATACTATACAAGGCCTGCTGACGTTGTTCACCTTAGAGGAACTGTGGAACACACTTCACTCTACAAGCTCTGTGGTGCAAGCAATAAATGCCTAACACTTTAGTAATAAAAACTAGATGGGGGGTTCTCATCTCAGTCTTGGAAAGTGTGTGTGTGTGTATGAGTGTGTGTGTGTGTGTGTGTGTGTGTGTGTGTGTGTGTGTGTGTGTGTGTGTGTGTGTGTGTGTGTGTGCAAGACCAGTATCCTGAGTGTGTGTGTTTGAGTGAGAAATACATCCCTTGGGTGGCCATGTTTTACAATTTTAGTCCATCGTATTCCCAGCACACGTCCTACATTCCACTCTACAAGAGCCTCTTTTTACATCAATCATAGAGGTATCTGTACACATTTTGCAGACCTGTAAGCCCTGTGCTGTGTGCAACAGCTATGTAACAGTATGGAATGTGCAGCTAGAGAGGCAGGGCTCCTAATCACAATACCGGCACACTTGTGTGTGTGCATTGGTATGTATAGCAGTGTTTGGGAGTGTGTACACATGCATGACATTATTATGAAACCTGCCTCACCCACTGCACCACCCATTGCCATACCTTACAAGGGCATGCACGTGATGTTACTCACTATACATGTACTTTGGAAACTTAACACACTAGGACCTCTGTGCCACCTGTGATAACTGCCTAATACTGTGCTACCACTAACTACATCACAACACTGGCAATTGTGATTTTGTGTGTGTGTGTGTGTGTGTGTGTGTGTGTGTGTGTGTGTGTGTGTGTGTGTGTGTGTGTGAACAGTATTCTCTGTGTGTTGGGTCAACACAATACCATCGGGGTGTGTGGGATTTACAAATCTGAGGTGTGCTCCACCCACTACACTTACCATTGTCTACTGTACAAGAGCTGCTGATGTCAGCCTCCATACACTTACCTGTATACACCCCTCAGTCCTATAAGCTATGTGGCACATGCAATAACTGTTATACAGACCTGTTAATTGTGTACAGCTGTACCCTGGATATGGCACACTCAATGTGTTACCACACTGCCATACCCCTTGTAGATAATGTCTGCAGGGCCACATCCTTCTGACACACAGACACCTAAAACACAAACAGAATACATTATGGAGACCACATTCAGTCAGTGTTAATAACAGCAATAATGCATCATGGCTGGACAGCTACACACTCTGACATGTAACCATTAAGCATGTTGGCTGACAACACTTTACACAGCATTACATTGCTAAACTCTACTAAATTCACCCTTTGCATCAGAACCATATTAGTATGTCCCTGCATCAATGTTATGGATGACAGGGATGTGGCACAGGTATCATAATATGCACAGGGTGTGGTTTGAGTTTGCCAGATGCCTAGGCTAGGCCATTTGGTTGACATCATGTGTGTGTGTTTTAGGGGGTGTTCACTAAATGGGTCATGCAGAGATGGTATGTGTAAGTCTGGAGGTGACATAACTGTGATGGTGATATGTGTGTGTATGGATGCACACAGTCACACTGTGTAGCTGCCCTACACTTGGGTATGTTCAACAGCTGTGGACCATACATGGCAGGGTGTACAGTTCAGCATTTCTGGCCACAGACATGGGAACTGGGCCTGCCAGGGGACCCACTGGCACCACCAGGTCCAAGGCCAGATGCAGTACTACTCTCCGATGGTGACTGCTGTCTGCTGGATCTGTGTACCTGTTGGGACCGGCCAGGACCAAGTGCCCATGGCCTGCTGCATTGTGGCTTGGACAGCAACCCCCATGCAGTCATGCTGCTGGTACTGTCACTATGGGATTGAGAAATTGCATGGTCACGTGGACCCTCAGCTGTTTGTGGTTCTGTCCTACATCCATGTGGCTGATGGCCAACTGTCACTACATGCTCTAACACAGACATTCCACGGTTAAGGAGTGCCACCATCTCATCCAACCGTCTATCCATGACCTCAGCATAATAACGGCGGGTATCAGCAAGAGCATGGATGTTGTCATGCATAGCAGGAAGAGTTGCATTCACAACCCTAAGAATCTGTCTAGTGTTGCATTCATTACATGCATATGCCTCCATGATGGTCAAAAATATACGTCTGGTGACACCTGCTGTGGCACTTGTAACAGGGGCATGTCGGGCAGCAGTCCTCCTTAGAGCACCCCTGTCCATCCGCTTGTGTGGGACCTCGCCTGTTATCTGGCTATGGCTGGTGTCTACCGACACATTTGCCATAGTCACCACACTTGCCTATCCCATGCCACCACCTACAAACTGTCCATTATCTATGCCCACTGGTGATGGGGTATGCGTGGGCATTGTGATTGTGTGTGGGGATGGGGTGCACAACACTGACATGCCAACCAATGGCACAGATTCAGCCCTTGACATCCCCAGCTGTGCCTCAGTATGTTTATTATCATTGTCAGAGTCTGCAGAGACACTGACATCAGCTTCCAAGAAGGAGGGACCCTGACCCCCATCACCACCTGTGAGGGGAAGACAGTATATGTAAATTAATACCTGTACATTATGGTTGGCTGCCACGCACACAGACATGACACAGAAACTTACAGGTGAGGTAGCACAAAGCTATTACACATACCTCACATTACCCAAAAGGTGACATGGATGACACACAGCCCTCAATATCATGCATTGCAGCCATTCTTAATCCTTGTTACTAACAATATACATCTCTGGGATGCATGAGTACTGTTAGTAGGTGATGTCCATTCCCCTAGCACACACTGCAGCCATGTACACATTATTGCTGTTCACCTGTGTAGCACAGTGGCAACTACTGTAGACCATATCTCACAACTGTACAAATCATTGAAGAATGTTGTCTGCCACATATGTCTGTTCCTCACAACTGCTATGTGTTTGTCTGACACATAATTGGGATGATATGAGGATTGATGTCACTGGGCAGCCATGGTGGTGCAGCAGTTAGCATTGCCACCTCACAGCAAGAGGTTCTCCGGTTCGATTCTCAGCTGGGGTGCCTTCTGTGTGGAGTCTGCATGTCCTCCCTGTGGTCATGTGAGTTTCCTCTGGGTGCACCAGTTTCCTCCCACATCCCAAAAGACATGCTGTAGGTGGATTGGATACTCTAAATTGGCCCTAGGCATGAGTGTGTGTGCCTTCCGTGGAAGGTTGGGCATCGAGCTGGCAACTCGACACTGTAAAACTCCACTGCCAATCATGACCGGACAGGTGATCCGCTGTGGCAACCCCTAACTGGGAAAAAGCCAAAAGAAGAAGAAGACGATTGATGTCACTAATTAATGCCCTACATTTGATTACAGACCTCATCACCAGCAGTGAATGTATGTTCAAACAAATCCTGTTACACCAACAACCTTTTAAGCTTAACATGGATATGATAAGTGTGCACACACCTGTTAACATGCCAGGCTCTTGTATTATATAAAATAAGACCACAATACTGCATTCAAAAGCATTACCCACCTTAAATGTCACATATGACCTGTGCAATCCAATCGAGATACAAACAAATGCATTAGTTGTGAAATAAACTGAGTGAGATGCATACAATATGGTGGATGAATAAGTGTGAAAACCCTTAAACCAATCCTTTTTTGATGCACCTGTTCAGTGAGCTACAGCAGTCACTCTTCCTGGGAAGGTGTATACCAGCATGGCACATCTTGACTTGGCATTATTTGGACAGTCTTCCCTGCAAAGGTGCCCCAACTCTGTCATAGTGCAAGGCCAGCTCATATGCACAGCCATTGGAGGTCACACTGGGGGTTTACTATTGGTGTTAAATCTGGCCTTTGTCTGGCCCAATTCATACCCTTGATTGTATTCAGGTGGAACAATTCTTAGGTAGCTTTGGATGTATGCTTCAGGTCATTGTTGTGTTGGAAGCTGAAACCTCTCTCCATCCTCAGCCATCTTACAGATGCTTGACGGCTTTGGCCCACACATGAGTTTTATTTGGAACTGTTCATAATTCCTTCCACCATGCCTACAGGCCTAGTTCCAGGTAATGAACAGCAGCCCAAAAGCAGGGCACTGTCACCAGCGAGTTTCAACATGTGGATGGTGGTCTTCAGGACAAGTGAGGTGTTGCTTGTGCACCGCATGTAGCTTTAGGGATAGTGGCTGTAAGTTTGAACCTTGATATCATTACACCATTACACATTTCAACACATGCCTTTGGGAGACTTGATGTTATGTTTTGCTACTTGCACACAGCCCTAGATTGTGTTTGGTGTGGGTAAATGCTTCCGTCTACTGACACTACCACATAGGCCAGACTTATTCAGAATCCGGACGATTGTTGCCACATGTACTACACAACCAGTACTTGCCAGAGATTCCTGTAACTCCCTCAGTGTTGCTGCATGTCTTCTGGCAGCGTCCCTCACCAGTTCTAAACATGTCATTTTATTTGTTCCGGAAGGACATTTGGTTCTTTTCAACGGCACTGTTGTCCCATATTTAATCCACCTTTTGATGTGTGCAAACCATGGCTGCTTCTGTTGCAGGCAACTGAGCAAATGTCATGAATACACTGCTCGGACAGTGAACTGTTATTTGGTGTTACATTGATTCCCCGTACTTGATGGCCAGTTTGTACCCAAGCAGAGTGAATGATCTCACTACATCACAAGCTGATTCCACAATATGTTATTTGGATGATGTGCACACATATGCAACCAGCATAGGTTTGTATACCCTATAGTTGCTGCCCTAACATATTTTTTCTGTTTTACAAGTCAATTGTTCATGTTATGGTCACATTACAGGTTGGAAAAGGTGTGGAATGTAATATTGTGGTCTCTCGTATATATCAGAAACACTTGACATCTTAACTAGCATTGTCACCTCACAGTAAGATGTTGTCCTGTTTGATTCTCAGCTAGAGTGTCTTCTGTGTGGAAACATGCGTGAATGGGTGTACCTTCATTGAAGGTTATGTGTCAGAGCCGGCAACCCGGCACGTAAAAATCTACTGCCAATCATTAGCAGACCAGAGTTCCGCTGTAGTGACCCCTAACTGGGAAAAGCCGAAAGACACAACAACTTGGCATCTTAACAGGGGTGTGTGCACTGTTGTATTCTCTGTATAGGATTAATGTTTCATACATGTCCCTACCATAGCTCGTCTGTCCCCCCATTTTGTTGGTCTCTGTCCAGACATCTTGTACTGACAGGTTGTGAGGTATGCTACAGGAATGTTACATACTCTTCAGGCAGGACCCCATGGTGACCACTGTGATGCACTGCAGTTAACACCACCACAAGTGAACATGCACTTCAAGCAATATGGCTAGGTGTGACAGTTGTGTGCATGGCAAACAGCATGGCCATAACATGCCTAGGGTGCTGGCAAACCACAACAAAACAATTCCATACTCACCAGCTACAGGCTGCTGTCCCACTTGTAGACCAGAGGGACCAAAAGAGTTGTGGGAGAAAGGTACTGTCAGCAGACTCACATGTGGCCTTGGTACAGGGTGGAAGCAGCATTTCTGCACATTAACAGTACAACCCCCAATACTACAAAATATGCTGCCAATCAACATAGATGTGCACTTCTGTGCATTACAAAACCACATCAGTAACTGCTATCTTACCTGACATATGCATGTAGATACTCTACAGCTACAACTATGTATGCTACAGTACTCTAGTAATGTGCACTGGGGCCTTATCTTCACGGTCCTCATCCATTGTGTGGGTGCCACCCACCTCCACAATGCTGGATTCTGGATCCTGTTGTATGATTGGGGTGGGTGCCCCAATGTTGGCGAGCAACTCCTCAGTGGGTGTCAGTGGGGCCTGCATGGCTGGGCCCTAACCTATGGCAAAGTGGTCCCCAGCTACAGCAGCAGCCCTTCATTGGACATTGCGTATGAGGTCAGTTGCACGATCCCAGACTAGGTCATTCTGCAGGGTGGTCCTCTCCCACAGGTGTTGTTGTCTATGGCCAAACATGACTCCATGGTTATGGATGACAAATTTCTATTATGATAGCTGTTTCAGCCTCTGTATACGGTGGAAGCCTAGGATGCTGCATACCACCTGGAAGACATGAACAGGGAAACACATCATAGGACCTCATACAGTTATCAATAGTATGGACAGAAATTGCACATCAACAATGGATATTTGTTGTCACCACTCACAACTACACCATACTCCTCTAATCTATCAGCACAATATTAGCATGCATTGCACTCCTGGCCCTAATGTGTCATATTCCCCCCAATGATGGACAGTTAATTGCATAATCCTCTATTCCCCATTCATTTCTTAC